>NC_056744.1:659587198-659742198 GCF_019279795.1 Protopterus annectens
AAGTCATGCCTGTTAAATCTGGCTAACTTCTCTGAGACAGTCACCAAAGCCATGGACAAGGGGAAGACAGTGCACACCACCTACCATGACCTGGTCAAAGCCTTCAATACTATTCCCCACTTGGGTATAATAGATAAACTCTCTCAACTATCCATCAATATGTATGTTACCAGATGGGTAGCAAACTGTCTCACTGATAGAACCCACCTAGTCAAAATAGGGGAAGCCAACTCAAGCAGTAGACCTGTAATGAGTGGCATACCCCAAGGATGAGTCTTGGGGCCTCTGTTGTTTAGGATATACTTTTCTGAGTTGCAGGCCAAAACCAGTGGGCTATGGCTGACCAAATTTGCAGTTGACTGCAAGCTGAGCACTCCTCCAAGACGGTCTCACCCAAACAAATGACTGGTGCCAGAAACATGGCCTTAAACTGAATGCCAAAAAATGCATCATCATCCCCTTTGGGGACAGCAAAATTCCTACAAATTATCACATTAATAACATGGTTCTAAGCATGCAATCAGTTGCGAGGGATTTGGGCACCCAGGTTGATAGCAATCTGACTTTTGACCACCATATTGACTTTTGACCACCGTATTGCCTCCATTGTATTACCCAGCCACTGGGGATGCACAAGCCAGTGCTTTTCTTTGTGCCAGTCCCAAGCCCGGATAAGTGGAGAGGGTTGCGTCAGGAAGGGTATCCAGTGTAAAACATCTGCCAAATGAGATATGCGGAAACCAATACAGATTTATATATCGGATCGCTCGAGGTCCAGGTTAACAATGACCACCACCAGTACTGTTAGCCAACAGGGTGCTGGCAGAAATTGGGCTACTGTTGGCCGAAGAAAGAAAAGGAGAAGAAGAGGGGGAAGGCATGCCAGAAGGCAGGAAGAGAGGAGAAAGGTTAGGAGTGTGGTAGTGTGGGTAGGAACTTTGAATGTTGGCAGCATGACTGGTATAGGGAGAGAGCTAGCTGATATGATGGACAGAAGGAAGGTTGATATATTGTGTGTACAAGAGACCAGGTGGAAGGGAAGTAAGGCCAGGTGTATTGGAGGTGGGTTCAAATTGTTCTATCATGGTGTGCATGAGAGGAGAATTGGCGTAGAGATTATCCTGAAGGAACGGTATACCGAAAGTGTTTTGGAGGTGAAAAGAGTGTCGGATAGATTTATGTTTATGAAGCTGGAAATTGATAGTGTAATGATGAATGTTGTTAGTGCATATGCTCCTCAAGTTGGGTGTGCGATGGATAGGAAAGAAAAATTTTGGAGTGAGTTGGATGAAGTGGTAATTACTGTACCCAAGGGTGAGAGAGTGGTGATTGGAGCAGGTTTCAATGGGCATGTTGGTGAAGGGAACAGAGGGGATGAGGAAGTGATGGGTAGGTATGGTGTTAAGGAAAGGAATGCAAAAGGTCAGATGGTAGTGGATTTTGCAAAAAGCATGGACATGGCTGTGGTGAATACGTATTTTAACAAGAGGGAGGAGCATAAGGTGACATACATGAGTGGAGGGAGATGCACACAGGTGGATTAATATCCTATGCAGGAGGGCCAGTTTGAAGGAGATTGGAGACTGTAAAGTGGTGACGGGGGAAAGTGTAGTTAGGCAGCATAGAATGGTGGTCTGTAGAATGACATTGGTGATCAAGAAGAGGAGGAAGAGTGTGAGGGCAGCACCAAGGATCAAATGGTGGAAATTAAAAAAGGGTGATTGTGAGGTGGAGTTCAGGGAAGAGTTAAGGCACTGGGTGTCAGTGAAGTGTTACCAAATAGCTGGGTAACTACAGCAGAGCTAGTAAGGGAGACAGCTAGAAAGGTGCTTGGTGTGACATCTGGACAGAGGAAGGAGGACAAGGAGACCTGGTGCTGGAATGCGGAAGTACAGGATAGTATATGGAGAAAGAGGTTGACGAAGAAGAAGTGGACTGTCAGAGAGATGAAGAAAGTAGACAGGAGTATAAGGAGATGAGGTGCATGGTAAAGAGAGAGGTGGCAAAGGCTAAGGATAAGGTGTATAGAGAGTTGTATGAAAGGTTGGACACTAAGGAGGGAGAAAAGGACCTGTACCGATTGGCTAGATAGAGGGACCGAGCTAGGAAAGATGTGCAGCAAGTAAAGGTGATAAAGGATAATGAGGAAATGTGCTCACAAGCAAGGAGAGTGTGTTGTACAGATGGAAGGAGTACTTTGAGGGGCTGATGAATGAAGAGAATGAGAGAGAGAGAAGGTTGGATGATGTGGGGATAGTGAATCAGGAAGTGCAATGGATTAGCAAGGCGGAAGTAAGGATAGCTATGAAGAGGATGAAGAATGGAAAGGCTGTTGGTCCAGATGACATACCTGTGGAAGCTTGGAGGTGTTTAGGAGAAATGGCAGTGGAATTTTTAACCAGATTGTTTAATGAAATCTTGGAAAGTGGAAGGATGCCTGAGGAGTGGAGAAAAAGTGTTTTGATACTGATTTTTAAGAATAAGGGTGATGTGCAGAGCTGTAGTAACTACAGAGGTATAAAACTGATCAGTCACAGCATGAAATTATGGGAAAGAGTAGTGGAAGCTAGGTTAAGAAGGGAGGTGATGATTAGTGATCAGCAGTATGGTTTCATGCCAGGAAAGAGCACTACAGAGAAGTACAGAGAAGGTCAGAAGGAATTGCATTGAGTCTTTGTGGACTTAGAGAAAGCATATGACAGGGTGCCTAGAGAGGAGTTGTGGTATTGTATGAGGAAGTCGGGAGTGGCAAAGAAGTATGTAAGAGTGGTACAGGATATGTACAAGGGTAGTGTGACAGCGGTGAGATCTGCCATGGGAGTGACAGATACATTTAAGGTGGAGGTGGGATTGCATCAAGCATCAGCTCTGAGTCCTTTCTTATTTACACTGGTGATGGACAGGTTGACAGACGAGATCAGACAGGAGTCTCTGTGGACTATGATGTTTGCAGATGACATTGTGATATGTAGTGAGAGTAGGGAATAGGTTGAGGAGACCTTGGAGAGGTGGAGATATGCTCTAGAGAGGAGAGGAATGAAGGTCAGCCAGACTAAGACAGAATATATGTGTGGGAATGAAAGGGAGGATAGAGGAATGGTGAGGATGCAGGGAGTAGAGTTGGTGAAGGTGGATGAGTTTAAATACTTGGGATCAACTGTTCAGAGTAATGGCGAGTGTGGAAGAGAGGTAAAGAAGAGAGTACAGGCAGGGTGGAGTGGGTGGAGAAGAGTGTCAGGAGTGATTTGTGACAGATGAGTACCAGTAAGAGTGAAAGGGAAGGTCTACAAAAGGGTAATGAGACCAGCTATATGGGTTGGAGGCAGTGGCATTGACAAAAAGGCAGGAATCAGAGCTGGATATGGTAGAGTTAAAGATGTTAAGATTTGCACTGGGTGTGATGAGGGTAGGCAGGATTAGGAATAAGTATATTAGAGGGTCAAGCCCAGATTGGACAGTTTGGAGACAAAGCCAGAGAGGTGAGATTGCATTGGATTGGACATTTGCTGAGGAGGGATGCTGGGTATATTGGGAAAAGGATGCTAAGGATGAAGATGCCAGGTAAAGATGAAGGCCTAAGATAAGGTTTATGGATGTGGTTAGAGAGGGCATGCAGGTGGTTGGTGTGACAGAGCAAGATACAGGGGACAGGAAGAAATGGAAACAGGTGAGATGCTGTGGTAACCCCTAACTGGGAAAAGCCAAAAAAAGAAGAAGAATTGCCTCCATTGTATGGAAAGCTTTCTACATGGTCCACCTCATTAGGAAGGGTATCTCATCCAGGAACAAGGAGGTCATATCATCCCTGTATTCTTCCCTTATAAGACCCATTATTGAGTACAACACCTCTTTTGGCATGTATGTCACAAAGCACATGCAGCAACTGGAGAGATGACAGAGGTGCCTCACCAGGAGAGTCCAGGGACTTAAACACCTACCCTACACAGATAGGCTAAAAGCCCTGCCCCTCTACTCAGTCTCATATAGACTCCTGAGAGGTGACTTCTGTCTGACATACAAAGCAATCTCAGACCCTGCCTTGATAGGACTGCTGCATATCTGCAGGTCCAGCTCCATTCAAGTAACCAGCACGCGCAACCTCAGCCTAGTCTGTGACATCAAGAGGACTTGTTGGTGGGACAGATTTGTGTCCCAGAGACTCCCCCTCAATGGAATAGACACCCTTTCCACATTAAGCGGAGTACCTCATCATCCATTTTTAAGTGCAACCTGGATAACTGGATGGGGAACAGAAATTAAACCCCTGGAATTTCACCTGTGTCCCTGTTGGACAGGGGCATCGTGTGTTGACTTGTTGGAACATGGGCTAAATTCTTGGCTAGGCTTGTAAGAGCCTCAGGGCCAATAGACTAGTAACTTCCTATGATCCTATAATTCTAAGTATCCATTTATCATATTTTTCCAACACCGAGTAAGCTTTTTCTAGCCTTTTACACTAATACTGAAACAGGTATGCCTGCTAGTGGTATTTTTTTTATTTGGGACTTCTTTTGTAGCTTGATCTTGTAAGAGAAGGGTGACTTGCAGTATTCTTTATGTTTATTTGCTGTCAGCTTTTTTATACACCATTTCTATTGGCTGTTTGCTTGTTTTTGCCTGGTTTAATTCCTGCTGCCTTGTGCATCTTTCATACTTATTTGTGCTGAACTGCTACTTGCTGCTCAGTGAGCCTGACTATACTAACCCATGCAGTATAATAGTCAGAGGCTTGCCTACTCTCTTCATCCTACTCCAGATCTACAACCTAGTCCATTAAATAGCTGTGCAATGCTCATCAGCTTGCAAATCACAACTAACTGTGACACCTGTATGTCTAGTTAAGTATCTTAAATAGCTGCACAAACGCAGCAGCTCACAAGATAGTGCAAATAAATGTGGCATCTATATTTGTAGTTAATTTGTGTACTGCATCTCTCTTGATTCATCATACCAGTTACTTATTGTGGCACCAGTGCCGGTTTTTGCCTCACTTTTAATTGTTGCAGTCACAAAGCTCTGTGTCACCTCTGCATCAGTCTTGAATTTTACTGTACTTGCAAAGTTTTGTGCTCCTATTGGTCCTTTGTATCACTCTGGAATTGCTGTACTCTGCTTATTAGTCTTAGCACTGGTGTCTATATCCTGTGCCATTTTTGCCTGTGCTTATACTGTTTTACTTCTAAATTGTTGTACTGTGTGCTAACTACACCTGTGACGAGGGCGTATCCTATGCCAGCTCTGCCTTATCGTAAATTATAGTACTGCTCTCATGACACCTTTGCCTTCTTACCTGTGCTGCCAGCTTGTATTACTTGAGTTACTGTGCTGTATTTTCTAGTCTTCTATCTATATCCTGCATCTTTCTGCTTCATCATGCTGTATATATTATACAGTGTTCTCTAGTCATGTGGTATCAGTGCCCATATCCTGCATACTGCTGCCTTTTCATACTGTATTTCTCTATCTCTCTATCTATATACATATATAGTATCTGGTCCTCCCTTAATAAACTGTGTACATAGTATCTGGTTTTCTGCTTCATTAATGACACCCATATATAGATGTACTTGCATTACTAATACATACACTGCCAGACCATACAGTTAATTTTACCATAGCTCTACCTCTGCAGCACCCAAACTATTAATACTGTATCTCACTTGGAAAATTACCCTGATTAGTGACCCACTCCTACTTCAGACTGGTTACAATGGTTGGCATAGCACCTATTCATAGTGAACCACTCACCCATAAAATTTCCTGAGATCATGAGGCTACAGTCTACCCTTAGCTCATCTTTTTGCCAGCCTACTAGCATTACATACTTTGGGGCAGTGTAAAAACTGCCTCATGTGTATTGCCAGCTCATTGTTGCTGCCTAATATTAAGCCTCCTTGTGAGAGCTGTCACTATTTAAACTGGAGCAAACCTCTCATATCACCCAAATTTTAGAGATCACCATACCCTCCCATGCTACCATATTACACTAACACTACACTCACATATGCTGAGGTATTAATTAAATGCCTTCCTAAGGTCATTAAGCTGATGTTTACAACAACCTCTCCAGATGCCACCATACACAAGGGCCACCTAAGCTATATTCATATGTTCTCAAGGCTACTTGAGTATGCTATTGCACATAATAACATCCTAGTATTATGTTGATTTGAGGTCTAAAATACTGACACACCACTCACTGGGCTGGGCTAAGGTATTGTGATGGCAAGCTGTGTCTTAGATCTCATTATTTGTGATGCCACTATGATACTTAGATCCCTCTACCTTAGTTATGCATATGATATGGTAATCCCATCTTAGAAAATATGAAGAGACATGGCTGAACTCTCAGGGTATTCTTCTGAAGCTGGAAAGAACTGTTTTTGAGCAGTATCTAAATCTTACTGGAAATGATGCCACAATACAAGCAAAAGTAATTGACTCCAACAATTGTCTCAAAACCTTGTGTCATTTCAGGAGGATCCACTATGTGTCAGCATGGAGGGAAATGGATGACCGACTTGTCTGCTTTGCCAGGGATGGCCTTCATCTTTGTCAGCTTGACTTCTGCATAGTGGCTGAGACATTCTCCACTAACTTGTGTCTTTTTTAGACAGACGCAGTCTTATATACCTACCAGTCTAACAAATCCCAGTCAGGCTCATCTCAATGTGTACTGCTCAATGCTAGAAAGCTAGAAAATTAAACAAGAAACTGTCCACCTTTGAGGATTTCCTGACCTTGAAAACATAAACATTTGTATAATTACAGAAACTTGGTTCCAATGCAGTTACAAGAGTACAGTTGTGTAAGTAAACTTACCAAAATAGTAAATGTTTGAATTATCACTGCTACAGTAACCTTAGCTATGTGGGTTATATCCTTCACAGGATATAACAAAGGGCCAGTTTCCAAAGCTTCAGAGCACTTTCCACGTGCCCAAATCATCATGGAGCTAAAGCAGAGCTGACTAAAAAGAAAGGGTTTGGTGCCAACAGCGAGAGGGAGGCTGAGCCCTGAATGGGTCTATATCATAACTGCGAAGGTACAGAATCTTAAGTACCTGTTCATCGACACATAAGTATCGAATGTCCTTTTCAGCGAATGGCCACATTATCGATTTCTTTCCAAGGGAAAGAAATCGGTTGTCTGTTATTTTAAATCTGCCCTTTTCCCCGCAGTAGTGCAATCTCTGAGTTAGTATATTTAGTTAGGGGTGAGTGAAGCCCCCCACTTCATAATGTTTGTTAAATTGTGTCGTGCTTAGTTGGCCTATCGATTTCTTTCTCTTAGAAAGAAATTGATGTGGCTGTTCGCTGAAAAGGACGTTCGACACTTATGTGTTGATGAACAGGTACTCGCGATTCTGTACCTTCATTATGATATAAACCTGCCCTGAACGGACAATGATAGGAATAACAAAAATTAAATGTCCACACCTGGCATAAACAGCACTACAAAAAGCAAAGGGGGGAGAGAGAGTGGTTACTGCAGCACTGATCATTTGAACATCCGCTGTTATGGTAAGTTTACTTACACAGCTGTACTATGTTCATCATATAGATCACTGCTGCAGTACCTTTAGCTATATTACCTTAGTTTATGATGTTTAGGAGGTGGAAGGTGAAGAGTCCCGGAGCCCCTGGAGAATGGTCCTAGCAAAGCCTCATCTTGACCTAGAGAAAAATCAAGCTTATAGTGCTTTGTAAAAATATGTACAGAAGACCAAGTTGCAGCTTCTAGAATACTTCTAGAACCCAATCCTTTAGAAAAAGCCATAAATGATGGTAGAATAGCCCTTTACCCTGCCTGGAATAGTTTTGCTGTATTGAGTATAACAAAAGGTAATCTCCTTATATAACCATTCAGAAATATTCTGCTTTGACACAAGTTGTCCCTTCTTCTTACCTTCACAAGAAATGAACTATTGATCCTCAGATCTGATAGATTTCATTCTGTCAAGATAGTACCATAGTTGTCTGTGGACAGCTGCACTATGGAGTATCATTTTCCCCTTGTTTGTAGGTTCAGGAAAGAAAACAGGGAGATAGCTACCTTGGCTTAAAGTATACTTGGATGCCACTTTAAGCATAAAAGGATTAGTTCTCAAAGAAACCCTGTTCCTGTGGAAAATGAGATAAGTTTGGCTTACCATAAGAGCTTGCAACTCAGGTAACCTTCTTGCAGAGGCAGAGCAATCAGTAAAACTGTATTTCATGTTAAGAACATGAAGTCATCAGATTAGCTGGTTCAAATGTAGTAAGTGTTAGCTTAGTTAGTAAATGTAACCTATAGTTAAGCTATAGTTATAGTTATTGCTCTATAGTGTTAGCGCTAATGATAACGTTACAGCTATCATTGTTACCTAACTGGATATATACCTTGTAGCTTCTTATAGTCTTGTTCCTAGCCTAGTTAGAATAATAAGATTTGACCAGAATTTTGCTGACTTACTTTTGATAAGACTTGCTATAATACTGATTAGAAGACTTGTAAGGAGTGATGCATCTTTCTAGACAACTTGAAAACCTGATAGCCTGAACTACATTTTTGTACAGTTCTATGTGATTATATGCTTGTAACATTCTGTTTAATTACAATGCCTTTGATACTAAACTAAATATCTTGTTTCTACTATTTTTCTCTCTCTCTTTTCCTCCTAAAACAATCCCAGCTCTCCAATCTGAGTACAATGTTCTAGAACACAGAAACTAACAACTTGAAGAACAAGGACCCTGTCCAAACTCCCTTCAGTCTCCACAGTTGAGCTACCTATCCCTGTACTTTCTCAGTAAAGGGAGCATGAAAGTATGTGTCTAAACTATCACGGCCAGTATAGCCTATAACTTATTATTATAACTAGGTGGCTTTAAAGCATTAACCAGGAAAACCAGCAGCTTTACTCCCTCTCCACTCTGTAACCAGTCTAATCTACTTTTTCCACCATTTAAAGACACTTGGAACCACTACTCTTTTTCTTGCATTAGGAACCTAAACTCCCTCCTTTTTACCCTGCTTACAATAAATTAATTTGGGCCACCCGGTGGCAGACTTGTCCCTTCCAGGCCTTGAAGCCTTCTCCTGACCTGTACTACACCTTTGCTATATACTGTTTATACACAGGCTTGCTATTAAACTGTAGCCCATAACATCTATTTATTTTTATGGTTAGCTCTCACACACCCTCCAAATAGCTCTATTATCTACTCTTTCAACTTTATTCCAGGATTTAGGGTTACCTACCTACTGTATTCCCTGCTTCAACTGATTGTTCTTTTCAGCTCCTTACCTCTCTTGTCTGTACCGTCTCCGTTCGCTCTGCGGTTCTCACTCCGCTCCTCTACCCTACCTCCACTTCCCACCCACCCCTACTGCTCCTACGCTTATACATCCTCACCACACCCTCTTCCTCTCCAATCCAATCACAATAGTCATCTTGTTAACATTCTACATACACCTCTCTCTACTCACCCCTAGTATAACTCCTCCCCTTTAAAGAACACCAGTAAGCTTATTAGTCACTATGCAAACACGACATTTCCAAATCCAACTAAAGCTCCTAATCATTGTCTTTCTCCTACTTTCTCTAACAGCAGCCTACCTGCTAACCTCATATGAACAGTCAAAATATTCACAGCTGGACTTCCCTAATGCACAAACAAGTACTACACCTCTAATTAACTCCCCAGAACACATAAATATAACATCTTTACCTATGTATTTACCTGCTAAATATCACAGATTGACCCATATCAAATACAACTATCTAAAACCTAAAAAAACCTCTTCACCATTACTTTAACCTCCACAATCCCTTAAACAAACTATTACACCTCTCCTTACAAGATGGGGACATTCATCCTAACCCAGGACCAGGGCATAAAACAAGCACAGAACCACAAATTCATGTTCCCTCTATCCCAAATATCCCATCTAAATCTCCCAACTGACTCTATATAGCTCACCTCAATACTTACAGCATAAATAATAAAGTTGCCCACCTCCATGCTCTCCTGGATGTTCATTCCTTTGATATACTTTATTTAACAGAAACATGGCTAAAACCCACTACACAAGATGTTGAAATCATTCCATCTGGGTACAACATCTTGAGACAAGACTGCAAAGTAAAAAAGGAGGGGGTGTTGCTATCCTCTATAAAGAAGAGCTACAAATATCTATACTAGATCTTGGTTCCTCTTCTGAAAACAATGCAGAAATCATTAGCACCAAACTTCAACTTAATCCCAGCAAATCCCTAAATATAATATGTATCTACTTGCCCCCTAGTAACAACATCACCACTCTGGAAGGTATCCTTGCTGAACTCTCCACAAAAATCCCCCAAGAGACAATAATTCTTGGAGACTTTAATATAGACTGGAAGGACTGGTCTACTGAATTACCAACCTCCCATATTAACCTTAATGGCTTCTCACAAACAATTAACTCCCCAACCAGAATTAATAAACCCAATAACAAAGAATCCATTATAGACTGGATTCTAATAAATAATCACCAACTTCTCTATAATGCAGGGACCCTCCCTGACAATGTAAGTGACCATTCTCTCACTTACATAATCAAACAAACGTTGAGCTCACACAACCCAACCATATATAAAACAATAAGAAGCAACAGAAACTTTAACCCCAATAACTTCCAAGCTGAACTAAAAGAATGTGACTGGTCACCTATAAAATACCTCCCACTTGATGAAGCAACAAACTACTTTAACTCAAAATTCTTAACAATCCTTAACCACCATGCACCAAAGCGTTCCATCCAAATTAAATCTAAACCCACCCCAAGGCTTACAAAGAAAACCAGGCAGAAAATTCAACAGAGAAATAAAGTTTGGGCACTATGGAGAAAAACTAAAAACCCCAAAGACCAAAAACAATTCAGGCAAAAAAAGAAATGAGACTAAGAAAGCCATACTCGAAGATAAAAAAACATTTACTTCCACCTCCAACAGACCAACCAAAATAATCCACAAAAGTTCTGGGCTAGCATAAACAGACTACTTCAACCAGGCCAATCTGCAACACCACCCCCTATAGGATCAAATTCCGACAATCCAAAGCAAACTGCTAATGCTTTTAATACCTTCTTCACTGAGACCATCCAAACACTTGCTAATCAACTAACAGCCGATAGCTCTGCCCTTCCAACCAATACTACTAACTCTCTCCCAACTCTAAACCTGCAACCTGTCTTAACTTCCCTCATCTTCAACCTCTTAAGTAAACTAAAACCTACTACCCCCTCAGCTGACCAGCTACCTGCTGAATACCTGCAAAAGGCAGCCAAAGTCATAGCTTATCCTGTATCATTGCTGATAAATAGAACCATACAAGAAAGTACTATTCCCACCATCTGGAAAATCACCTACATTATCCCCCTACACAAGGGTGGAAACTCCAGAGAATATTCTAACTATCGTTCCATAGCACTACTTTCCCCATTAGCTAAAATAATGGAAAAGTGCATCCACAGACAGTTACTAGATCACCTACTCCAGAACAATTTACTGGCCAAATCTCAACATGGCTTCAGGCCTTTCCACAGTACAACTGCACTCCTATTCTTTACTGACAGCAGCAATAAAAACTGTAATAACAATCTTCTCTCTTCAGCACTTTTCATCGACCTTTCAAAAGCATTTGACATGGTCAACCACCACTTACTTCTCAATATTCTAAAATCCTTCTCTCTGGACACAAAGACTATAAAATGGTTCCAGTCCTACCTTGATAATAGACAGCAGGCAGTACTATGGGACAACAGCCTCTCATCCCATCTCCCAGTTACCCTAGGTGTTCCTCAGGGCTCTATATTGGGCCCCCTCCTTTTCTCAATATTTATCAATGACCTCAACCTAGCTATTCCTTTAATTAACTGTGTACAATACGCAGATGATTCGACAATAATCTGCTCAGCTAAGTCTCATTCCCAACTACAGACTCTAACTCAGTCAATGTTCAGTAAAACAGAAAATTGGTTTCTACAATGCTGCCTCCTCTTGAACCCCCCCAAAACAAACAAACTCCTCCTCTTCACTCCTACCCATAAATCACTCCCAATTAACTTTTCAGTCTTATCCAATAATGGTACACTCATATCTCCCGATCCAACAACTAAACTTCTAGGGGTAACCATTGATAACAACCTGAACTTTGAAACCCATATCAACAATACCATAAAAACTGTCAACAGGAAACTAGGCACCCTCTAGAGGATAAAACACTTTCTCTCCCCACTAGCCAGAACCACTATTGCCTATTCCCACCTTATCTCCACACTTCTCTATGCTTCTTCCATATATACTAACTTGTCAAAAATAACCTTAACAAGCTATCCAACGCTTACAATAGCATTGCCAGATTTGCTACTGCTTCCTCCTTTATGACCCATCACTGCCATAACCTGAAACAATTAGGCTGGTTAGAGCTTCTGAATCAGATTCACTTTAAACAACTCACCATTGCACACAAAACCCTTTTCCAACCTACCAATACCCCAATACTTGCTAGTCTCATTACCCAATATAAGAACCTTTCAAATTTTCTCTCATCTAATAAACTACTAGTATCAACATGTAAATCTAATAACATGGCAGGAGATGCTCTGTTCTCAAATGCAGTTGTAAAGTATTGGAACCAACTCCCCCATGAACTTACATCACTGTCTTAATTTACACTTTTTAAACACAATCTGAAACTCTATCTTAAAACCCATTGGTTATGTTCCTGTACAAATCCAGACTAATCTCATACTATATCCCAAATACCCACTCTTAAGACCTAATTCCTGCTCTATCTGTGTCTTTTTAGATCAAGGCCTATCCTTGGCAAAAACATATCTTATCCTAATAGAGATAATTTAAAATATCTAGTTAAATTCTTCTGCATATAATTTTAAAGCCTCCTACCTAATGGCAGGCAACAAGTATTGTTTAAACTGTGAGCTTTGCTGAACTGTTGAAACTTGAAGTATGTATTTGTTTAACAATTACTTTCTAGTTACTAATGAAGTCTTGTACATAAAGTCTAAAATATATTATCTAATGCTTGTAACATGTTTTTGTATAAACTGTGAAGATTCCTGAACTGTTTAAAATTTGTAGTATTTAACTGTACAACAACTAGTACCTGTATGTTAGTAGTCTAGTAATCTCTTGGAGCTTATCTCCCCGGGACTCTACTGAAAATGGACATAAATCCAGTTAGACTATTCCTGTCAACAAATGTAAAATAAATAATAAATAAAAAATAAATAATTCTCTAACACAAAATTAAGATCCCAAGGAGGGGCACTGTTTTTTTTTTTTTGACAGCCTCTTACGCAAAACCCCTTTGGGCATTTTGACATGAGAATGCATTGAAAGAGGAGGGTCCATGGACATACATTCTGAAATGGTCAATAACTGAACCTTTATGAAGGAATAAGAAAGGCCAAAGGATAGTAACTCACACAAATATTGTAAAATCAGAGAAAAACTACCCCTGAATGGGTACTGGTTATGCTTTTGTCACCAACTAGAAAACCTTTTGCATTTAGTAATATATATGATTTTCTAGTAACAGGCTTTCTTGCCTCCATTAATACTTGCTACATGTCCTCAGCAAACAGGTCATATTTCTCAACCTCTTAGCACAAGAAATCCGGACAATGCCTAAAATAATGGTGGGACAAAGGGCCAAAATAGGAAAAGATCTTAAATATTACTCTTATATAGTTTGAAAGTTGCTAGAATAACAGGGTTTGTGTTAGCATGTATTTTCCAAAGGATATGAAGTCTGAAACTGAAATATATGTCATTATTTGACTTCAGTCCTGAATGATTTGCCAGAAAACCATAAATTTTATGAGGAACCAAAATATGAGGCAAAAATCTGTTAATTCTTTGAAAATCTGGACAAAGACACAGGAGCCTAAAGGGAATTGTCATCCAGGTAGTCAACTGAAGTATCAAACACCTCTATTTCTGAGTGAGTAGATTCAGTCGGAGAGGAAGCTTGTGGTAACTGCCCCTGGCCATTTCCAAAAGAAGTAACCATGGTTGCCTGGGCTAGGAGGTAGTCACCATAATGATCTTGTGGGCATTCCTTCTAAATCTTGTGGATGAAAAGCTCTTTGAACTGAGGTGTATAGCAGACACCCCACGAAAACCATCTTGTGTAAAGAAGTCAAAAAAGACTTTTGAATATTCTCTTGGAATCCCAGACTGTGTAAGAAAGCTCTCAGCAATGTGAGAGATTTCTAACACTTTGAAAAAGACTCTGCAAGGCTAAGAAAGTCATCTAAATATGGAAAAATGTGGATACCCTGTAGCCCGCAATGAGCTGTAACTGGATCTTGACACTTTGTGGGCACTCTTAGTGCAGTGGATAGTCCAAAGGGTAAGACAGAGAACTGATAACATGATCCAGACACACAAAACCTTAAGAAATGCCTCAAGTCTGGATGAATAGGAATGTGATGATAAGCATCTTTTAAATGAAATCTTACCATGAAACTTGAATAATGAAGAAAAGTTAACAGGTTGTGAAGTGACATAATTTTGAATTTGAGCACTATCACAAACAAGTTTCGGAAAGAAGGATCATAGGATCATAAGATCATAGGATCACAGGAGATTGCTAGGCTATCATCCCGGAGGTCATTTCAAGCCTAGCTGTTTCATCCCAATGTAATGTCATAGAAATGTTAGCTAATACCCAAGAATGCATTTAGTAATGACTTTCCATGTCCAGGAAGGTTGTGGGCTATATTCCTGGTAAGAATTTATGGTGCCCCATCCACTCATTCGGGTTCATCTTGAACAATGTCATAGAGGTTCTTTGTTTCACATGAATTGGTAGCCTATTCCAAAGATGCGGTAGTCACTGGGAGATAAATCTGTCCCGCCAGCATGTCCTATTTAAACATTTAAATGTCCTATTTAAGCTGCCAGGCCATATTTCATTCCCTGGAATGGGTGGCCCTAGTCCTGTTTGATTTATGGATATGCAGCAAGTTCACGAGATTGAGATTGCTCTGTAAGCCAGGCATAAGTCTCCCCCAAGACGTCTATATGATACAGAGTAAAGTGACTCTAGGATATATTATACAGAGTAAAGGGACTTTAGTCAGTCTGTGTATGGCACGTGCTGTAGTCCCTTGATCTTCATTGTTAGAAATCTCTGAGGTCTCTTTAATTGCTGCAGGTGCTTTGTATTATACATGCCGAATGGGGCATTATCCTCAATTATGGGCTGGATTAGTGTTGAGTATAAAGGGGTTATAAACTCTTTTGCTCTCAAGGCAATGCCTTTACTAATCATGTGTGCTATGTAGAAAGCCTTCCTTACTACAGTAGACACATGGTGGTCAAAGTTAAAATCGTGGTCAACTTGTGAACCCAAGTTCCTTACTCCTTCATGGGCACTTAGGATATTGTTGTTGATTTGATAGTGTGAAGGGACACTGTTTGTGCTGAAGAGAATGATGGTGCATTTCTTTGCATTTTGAGTTTGAGACTGTGACTAAGACACCAGTCGTTGGTGTGCGTAAGACCCTCCTGAGGTATACTGACATTATTTGGGGATTAAATAATTGCACCCAGTTTGCAGTTGTCTGCAAATGTGGTCAGCCGCAAACCCTTAGTTTTGACCTGAACTTCTGAGAGGTATATACCAAGCAGCAGGGGGCCCAGCACTGACCCTGTGACACCCTGCTGATAATAGGTCTGCTGGTTGATGTGGAGTCGCCCACTTTGATATTGTGTGTCTGGTCTGTGAGCCAGTTAGCAACCCATCTTACAATGAAGGGGTTTACATTCAGTTCGCTGAGTTTCTTGGTAATGCCTGAGTGTGGGATTGTGTTGAAAGCCTTTGCCAAGTTATGGTATGCTGTGTGCACAGATTTATCCTCATCAATGGCCCTGGTCACAATTTCAAGAAAATCCATAAGATTTAACAGGCAGACTCTACCCTTGATGAAGCCAAATTGGGTAGGCTCTACAGTTTGGAAGTTGCCTATGTCTTTATTCATGAGGTCCATAATGATACATTCCATGGCCTTACAGATGTGGCTGGTCAGGCTTTGTGGGTCTGTAATTCCCCAGGTCTGTTGCTAGGCCACCTTTGGGGAAGGGAATAGCTTGCTGTTTTCTATTCTGCAGGAGCAAATCCTGTGGTTATACTGTGATTGAAAAGGGTACTTAATGGTGATGCTAGTTCATGTTTTAGCCTGTTTAGAAGACAGCCTGGGTTGTTGTCTGTTCCCACAGAGGCTGTGTTTTTTGCCTTGGACAAGGCTTTGATGACCTATTCTTCAGATATGTAGAGTGGGGGGTGGAGTTTGGGACAAGATTATTGATAGATTTGGAGGGGATTGGGGTGAAATTTTCACCAAACCTGTCCACTAGGAGATTTGCTATCTCTGTGGGGTCAGTGTGTGTGATACCATTAGTCACTAGTTCTGCACATGCTTGGGTCCTACCTTTTGGGCTACATATGTAGCTGTAAAAGACCTTATGGTTATCCTTGGCTATGCTAGCTACGTTTTTCTCAAAGAGGCCCTTAGAGGATTTGACAAGTTGTCTTTTTTGCCTGTTGATGCTGAGGAGGGTGCTTTTCCATTGTTGGAGTCTCGCCTTTGGTTTTATGGACAGCAACTTTTTGCATTTATTGTAAAGTTTGTTGATGCTGAATGTCCACCACAATAGCTTGTTTTTACTTGGGGCACTGGCTTTGATTCTTTCTGGTACAGCTGAGTCTATACACTTATGCAAGCGATTGTATAGGGCTTTAGTGTAAACTTCGGTGTAGTTACTACTTCCAGCTGGGGGTGGGGCTTGGAAAACATTTATACCTTCACCTAGGAGGATATAGTTTGCCTTGATGAAGTTTTTAAGTCAGATTTCATCCTTTGTGAGTTCTGGTGTTAGTGTCAGCTTGAAGGTGACTGATTTGTGGTCAGATTTAACTAATGAGGGTCTGAAAGGTGCGGTAGTGCATCCGTTTGACATGTTAGTAAGGACCAGCTCTAGTATGTCTGTTCCTCTTGTCGGGGTATGAACAATTTGTTTCAGGGCATTTGAGTTAACAAAGTCAGGGAACTTTTGAGCTAGTGGGTTAGGGCTAGCGTAGGTTTCCAAGGTGATGGTGGGATAATTGAAATCCTCCATAACCAGAGTGTTTGGTAATATTTGGATTGTCTCCAGTATGGTCAAGTAGGCATTGTGATTGTTATGATCTATGGAGGGGGATCTATAATTGACTATGCCTTGAATGGGGGTCTTACTCACCATAACCTGAACTTGGAGTAACTCAATGATGTTGTCCAGTCTAACTAGACAGGAGGTGAATTTATCTTTAATATAGATAGAAACACCACCTCCTTTTGGTTCTCACATGTTCATTTTGCAGTCTGAAGGTGTGGAAAGCATTGTAACCTTGCAAGGCCATGGTATTCTCTGAGGCCTTAAACCAGGTTTCTGTGATTGTGCAGACATCTACATCTTCCAGTGATAGAAGTGCTTCCAGGGTGTGCAGTTTTTGATTTAAGCTCCTAGCGTTTAGCAGCATGACCCTTAATTTGTTAGGACTGGCAAATTTCATGTTGGTAAGTTTGTTTTGAGACTTTGCCTAAAAAAGGCATTAAGGGGGAGGCACTTTTGCCAGCAGTTGAAAAGGCTAGAGGTGCCAGGTGCAAAGTGTCTCTGGCAAAGCAGTGAAGTTTGTCGACCATGGCCTCCCAGACTGACAGGAATTGGATCCCCTTTGAATGACACCAAGAACTAAGCCAATTATTGAAATCGATAATTTTTTGTTTATACTGTGGCATCATTCTAGGTGAGGGTAGTATGCTGCTTAAGGCTAGGGACATACCTGCCTGGGACATGTACTCAGAGAGCTGAACCATGTCTCTCTTCATATAGTCCAGTGAGGTAGGTCTCCCGTCGTTCACTCCATCATGAACTATGGCAGAGTCATAATGGTACTTGTTACTGAGAGACCTGAGTGTATGCATAATCTGACAAATCCTGACACTAGACAGGCAGCTGACAGTGACTTTCTCCTTGTCCAACCTGGTGAGTGGGACATCTGTGTGTCTCACTATGGAGTCTCCAATGACAAGAAAAACATTTTTGAGTGCTACACCTTAAGGGCTTTGTAGGTGAGACACTGGTGTTGCTATGGGTCTTGGGTGCTGTGAGAACTGTGCTAGTTGTAGCAGTCTTTTGTTTTGGCAGTCTCTGGTGTTTCAGTAAGTTTTTTGAGAGAATCTCTGCATATATTGATTTGTGTTGGATGCATACTATGTATATGAGTAGTGGTACTATGTGCATGAGTACTGTTTTGAGTGTGAGAGAGCAGGGATTCAAGATTCTTGGTGTAGATAAATCTCCCTCACTCTGTATTAGAGTGAATTATTAGTAGAGGACTGTCTGTATACATGAGGCAGTTGCTATACTGCCTCAGGAGACCTAAGCCAACAAGGTTGTCCATAATGCTAGGTTGAAGACTGTTGTTGCTGGGGGTGGGGCTTTTCAGGATTGAGCAAGGAAGAGCTCAGTGGATAGGTATTTCTGCCTGGGTTTTTTGTTGGTAATTTAATAGGTTTTAGCTCACTAGCAGTATTTCTTTGACTAGGAAAGTACCCAGAATGAGGGCTACACTTATGTGCTACAGCTGTAACTAAGGGAAAAACTGTTGAATTAATCTGTCCTGCTATGGTGCACAATTGCGTGGCAGTTTGTGATGCTGCGTGATATGCAAACAAGCAGATGTTCTAATGCAGGGCTTAAATACCAGAAGCTAAAAACTTGAAAATAAACTTTGAAAAGGTTCAAAAGGACCAATGAGGATGCTTATTCCAAGCCCAAGACCAACCACCCTTCACCAGACAGGTTCCAATCAGCACAATCTTCTCATTAGAGTGCAGAAAGGCCCCTTCCAATCTAAGATGGCTTGGAAAATGTGCTCAGAACAAACAGCCACTACAAACAGACCCAGATGGAGCAAACCTGTATTTGGACTATGCTACAGCTACTAGCTACCCTAGTTTCAATGAGAACCACTAGAAAATGTTTAACACAGCAGACAAATAGCAGTGAGACACTAAAATATGGTTAAAACATCAGAAAATCAGAAAGAAGACTCTAAAGAATGTTTTAGACAGCTAATAAATCAATTATTGTAACACTGCTTGTTGAGAAAACCAGAATAAGCAGACGAGATTGCTTTGTAACAGTGAAAAACATCAACAAATACTTAAACAGTGAAAATAGCAAAAAGAGCTTAGTAAGCAGTGAATAAAGCAATAAAACATGCACAGTAAGGCAGACATTTCAGTACAACAGTGTAGATCAGTGCACAGTATATAAATACAGTATTCAGGTAGCTGGAAGGCTATAAAAAAGTGCAGTAAATAGTATAACTAAGAAATAAACAGGCAAATTGTGTTTTTTGAAAGCTCAGAAGCCTCTAGTCATCTGGTATCTTAGCTAAGAGTTGTGGCTGGTAGCTCACCTCAGTTCAGCTTAGTACAAACAAGCAGAAACCTACTCAAATGCATTGCTTAAATACCAGAAGCTAACAACTTGAAAAAAAAACTTTAAAAAGGTTGAAAAAGAACAGTTAGATACTAATTCCAAGCCCTAGACCAACCACTCTTCATCAGACAGGTTCCAATCAGCATAATCCTCTCACTAGAGTATAGAAAGGCCCCTTCCAATCCAAGATGGCCTGGAAAATGTACACAGAACAAACAGCCACTACAAACAGACCCAGATGCAGCAAACCTGTACCTGGACTATGCTACAGCTACAAGCTACCCTAGCTTCAACGGGAACCACTGTAAAATGTTTAACACAGCAGAAAATAGCAGTGAGACACTAAAAATGTTTAAAACAGCAGAAAATCAGCAAGGAGACTCTAAAGAATGTTTTAAATGGGTTCCTATTAGAACTCCGAACGCTTGAAATGTCAAATGTCATATGGTCGACACCATATGATCGACATTTCAAGAGTTCGAAGGTTAAACGTAATGGCGCCATTTGGTGCAAAATGGGAGAATTTCCCTTTTCCGCACTGAAGTGCGATCTCGGAGTTGCCCCCCTGCCTGCACCGTTAAGGTAAGTTTTTTTTAAATTTTTTATTATATATTCAAACTTTTAGACTTCGATCATATGTTGTCGAACATATGGGATTTGAAGTTTAGCAAGTTCGAATATATAATATAGACCCTTTTAAACAGCTAGCAAATCAGTTATTACAAGACTACTTGGTGGGAAAACCAGAACAAGCAGAACAGATAGCTTTGCAACAGTGAAAAACACCAGCAAATACTTATCAAACAGTGAAAATTGCAAAAAGAGCTTAGTAAGCAGTGAAAACTCCAAGTATTTTCTTTCTTTCATTATTTGGCACTAAAACATCCTTGAATAAAAATCTTCCTCCACCTGGGAAGGAGGAACTGGTTCTATCACTCCTTGGGGCAGCATGTGATGAAGGACAGATGGAAATAAGAGTCTGATTTGGTGGATGAGAAATTACCCCCTGGAAAGGAGGCATTTTCTCTCACTGCCTTCTGTAATCTTTATAAATGATATTCAGAACCAGTTTGTCTAAAACTATCTGTAGCCAAAGAGAAAAATGGAGATTTAGACTTCCTGGAAGGGAAACGGGACTGCCAGGGTGGGAGGGGGTAATAAGGCCACTTAAACAGTTATTCTTCCTTGATGGACTGTCCTTGGTTTTAGGAGGTTCCAAAATTCTTTTTGGAGCTCCCTTTACCATTTCATCATTGATGTCTGTTTACCTGCATTTTGTTAAGACTGTCTATTATGTTTTTTGCCAAAGCTGGATGAGGTGTTTGAGAATACCCTTGAAAATTTGGAAAATAAATACTAAAAAATCTTACTGATTCCTTGAGCTTACCCCTTTCATCATGCATTTTGATCACCTCAGCAGCAGAGGGGTCAAAATGTAAACCTATATCCAAAGGAGAATGTAAAGTCTCATTTTAACATAATCTGGAAGCCTCTGAGAATGCAGCTCGGCAAACCTCCTTAAAACAGTAGCAGTGGCCATAGCACTGGAAGAAGTATCAACTGAATCATACACACACTGCAAGCAATGAAGAAACTAAATTATTTAAAGCAGATTTTTTCTCAGAAGAAGAAACTGCAGGCAAAACATTCCTTGTGCTTTCACAATTAGAACAAATTTTAACGTATGAGCCTGACAATTCAGAAAATACCGAAAATCAAAGTTCCAGGAGCATATACTTTTTCCAAAATTTATCAGTCATCTTCCCATACGTATCAAAAAGAATAGGATTGAAAATAACTAAATGTCTAGCAGCAGAATGATGAACTACAGCTATAGCTGCTGGCCAGGTTTGGGAAGAGTGTATAAAAACTTAAAAGATGGAGGAATTTTATTCAACCTTTCTTCATTTCCGGGGGCAGCTGGCTGGCTGCCAAGAAAAATTGCACTCATCCTCCAAAGCTGACGGAACTGGAGGAATGGGTGAAGGTTCTGCAAATTCCTTCTGTAACAATTCATAATATTTTCTGAGGGACTGAGAAACTCAAGTGTTCTCCCACTGAAAACACTGGCACATTTTGGAAATAGTTTCAGAGAACAAGAAACCCCACAGGGAGAATCACATTCTGGAAATAGTCTCAGAAAAAGAGAAACCCCACAGGAGAATCACATTCTGGAAATAGTCTCAGAGAAAGAGAAATCCCCAGAGGGAGAATCAGAAACTGAGCTCTCCTTAGAGTCTGACTCAGAAACATGAGGAGAAAAACCTGTGTCTGTCCCTTCATCTTCCTGTCCTGATACAGAATCATGAATATCTTCAGGAAAAGAGGTATCCTTTTTTTCTTTTAACAGAAACTACTCTATAAGAAGGATCATTAAGTAGCCTGAAATAAACCCTTAGCCAGACCCAGTAAACTACCCCTGTCTAAGGAAATTTGAGAAGGGGTAAATACATGTTTAATTGTCTGTTTCTTTTTGACAGGGACATATGACCAGCAGTGTCATTAGTTGCAGCAGCAGCTCCACAGGGATGGGCAGAACATTCTGACACAACAAGAATGGCTCTTCCTTACCTACTGAGGGGATCCCAACAGCCCCAGAGGACATGACTAGCCACTGATCTATAGTGGCTGTAGGTGATACACGAGAGCGATCTGGGGTAAAAGAATAGTGGTCTGAGGAACAACTAATGGTCACAGTAGAGTTACCAACCTATGATTGAGGCAAACTGCTAGTGTGCTATGCTGGCAGAGGTTGTTTGCTTAACTTTTTCTTTTTGTGGTTAGAAGAAGGCTTGACTGTGGGACTGGCAGTTTGTTCCACAGTCAAGCCAAAAATGGTGCCTCTTTCCTAGGAAAAACAAGCAGCAAAAGGCAGTAAAACTTAAAAGCCTTTAAATATCACTTTTGCACATAAAACCATAGTAAAAAATTTTTAAAAACTTTGCTGGCTTCCAAAAGATTTTAAAATAAACACAATATCTCCACAGAAAAAAACATTTCCAGTTATTTTATCAACAGCTTTTAAATTGACAGGAAAAAGATTACTCTCATTTAAAAGTGCAATCCAGTCTCATGACAGTTCATTTAAACACAAACTCCTAGCATTAAAATAACTTTTCTGAACAGGAAATATTTATTTATTTATTTATTTATTTTTATTTTACATTTGTTGACCGGGATAGTCCAACTGGATACATGTCCATTTTCAGCGGAGGCCCGGGGAGAAAAGCTCCAAAGGAAGTAATACAGAGAAGGAAACTTATATACAACACTGTAAAGTTCATAGATAACAACCAGTCAAGTTAACACTCATAGTGTAGGTTAGCTGAAATAGGATGCTTTACATCTGGACAGCTTATTATAACACAGTAGCATTGAACTGACTATTAATTACAAAAGCAATTGTTAATCTGATACAGGTGTACAAGTGTTACCAAGTATTTAATCAGGCTTGGCACAGGGACAAAGCCACTGAGTCATGAAGTACTACCTGAGGTCTGTCTTAAATTTAGAAAGGGTAGTGTTTGTTGTGATGCCCGGGGGTAGTGAGTTCCAAACTTTGCCTACCGAGTTGGCAAACGTGGAGTTCCCGGCTAAGTTGTTAGCTATAGTGGTTTGCACTACAATTCTATTGGATGATCTAAGTGATCTTTGGTTGATGTGAGGTTTGATGATATTTCTTAAAGCAGGGGTATTATCAGGTTGGTTAAGAACTTTGAAAGCTATAATAAGTTAGTTATACTGAATTTGTCTTGATAGCTCTAGCCAGCCTAGATTTTTTAGGTTTATACAGTGATGTGTTCTGTAGGGCAGCCCGGTGGCAAATCTAGCTATGCTGTTATAGCAGGCTGAGAGTCTATTAAGTTCCATTTTGTTTAAGTTGGCAAGTATAGGAGAGGCATAGAAGAGGGTGGAGAGGAGGTGGGCTCGGGCAATAGCAGTCCTAGCAGGTGGGGTAAGGAATGATTTTATTCTATACAGTGAGCCCATTTTTTTATTAATGGTTTTTATCATTTTATTTACATGGGCATCAAATTTAAGATTGTTGTCTACAATTACCCCAAGTAGTTTTGTGTGGACATCTGGGGCGATGATAGTGCCATTTTTAGAGGTAATGGAGAAGGATATCACTGAGGATTTATGGGTGGAAGAGAAAAATAGCAGTTTAGTTTTATTGGGGTTTAGAAGGAGACATTGGCCTGCAAGCCAACTTTCAACCAGGTTGAAAGTTGACTGAGTAATAGCCTGTAGTTCATCCTTGGTGGTACCAGTGCAGATAAACATAGAGTCATCTGCATACTGAATGCAGTTGGCATTTGGGATGACAGTGTAGAGATCATTGATAAATATGGAGAATAGCAGTGGACCCAGGATAGACCCCTGGGGGACACCTAGGGTGTTAGGAAGAAGGTTAGATAGATTATTTTGCCATAGTACTGCTTGTTGTCTACTATGTAGATAGGATTGGAACCATTGAAGGGGTGGTGACCTAGGGATATATTAGTCAGAGTGTGGATTAACAGCCAGTGGTTAACCATATCAAACGCTTTGGAAAGATCCAAGAATAGGGCTGAGGAGAGCTTGTTGTTGTTTCTGTTATGGTAAATATTATTAGTGAAGGAGAGGAGGGCTGTGGTAGTGCTATGATATGGTCTAAAGCCATGCTGAGATTTAGCCAGTAGATTGTTCTCGGTTAGGAAGTGCAAGAGTTGTTTGTGGATGCATTTTTCTAGGATCTTAGCCAGTGGTGACAAGATGGCTATGGGCCTATAGTTTGATAGTTCGGTAGAGCAGCCACCTTTATGGAGAGGTATAACACGAGATATTTTCCATATGGAGGGGACTTTGGCTTCATCTATGGACCGATTGATTAGAATGCTGATGGGGAATGCTATAATCTCTGCGGCTTTTTGTAAATATTCAGCAGGGAGAAGGTCTGCAGCTAGGGTGGTAGGTTTTAGTTTTTTTATTAGATTGCAAATGAAAGAGGTAGAGATAGGTTGGAAGCTAAAGGAAGGCTGGGAATTGAGATTGATGTCCTGAGTGCTAGTAGGGTTCAAAGGTAACTGTTGGCTAGGGCTTGGATGGTTTCTGTAAAGAAACTATTAAAGGTGTTAGCAACATTTTGTGGCAAACTATCAGTTGACGTTGATGGAGGTGGAGTGGTGGTTTGACCTGGGTGTAGTAATTTATTTATACCTGCCCAGAATCTTTGAGGATTATTTTGGTTTCTATTCTGGAGATTTATATAATAGTTTCTTTTATCCAGTAAAATGGATTTTTTAGTCTCGTTTCTTATTTGCCGAAATTTGATTTGATCTATAGGGGTTTTTGTGGCATGCCAGGTAGCCCAGACTTTATTCCTGATTGTGATTTTTGATTTAGTATCTTTAGAGAGCCATGGGGCAACTTTAGTTTTAATCCTAGCAGAATGAGCAGGTGCATGAGAATCTAGGATGGAGAGAAATTTATTGTTAAAGTAAGCCACAGCATCATCAAGGGGCAGGTATTTTAGGGCAGACCAGTTGCATGATTTAAGTTCGTCCTGAAATAATCTGATGTTGAGGTTTTTATTATTACGTATGGTTCTGTAGATGGGCTGATGAGAGTTGTGGGATTTGTGTTTACAAATAAAAGTGATAAAGTGATCACTGAGGTCATCAGGGATGGTCCCTGATGAATACATTTGGGGGTGGCTATTGATAAGTATTCAATCTAGTATACTGTCTTTTTGGTTATGTTTGCCTAATCTGGTTGGAGTGGATATGACCTGTGTAAAACCATACAGGTTTACATGAGTGGTGGGAGACTGTGAGCAGCAGGTGTTCCAGTCAATGTTAAAATCTCCAAGAACTATAGTTTCTTGAGGGTAGTTGTCAGTTAACCAATGGAGGGTATCCTCTAGAGTGTTAATGTTATTTCCTGGGGGAATGTATGAACAGATAATGTTCATGCTTTTAGTTTTGTTAATGTGTAACTTGGTAGAGAGTATTTCAACTGTATTGATCTGGGGTGGTTGAATGGGGTCTAAGGTTACATTTAGGGTGGATTTGAAGAGGACAGCAACACCCCCCATTTCCTAATTGCGTGGTCATACCTAAGTACATTATACCCTGGAGGCAGGATTTCATTATCGGAGGTTCCAGGTTTCAGCCATGTTTCAGTAAGACACAGTATATCAGGGATTGAATTTGTAGGAGGGCATGTAGATTATGTATTTTATTATTTATACTCCTAATATTTAGGTGGCAAATGACGAGGGATTTGGGGACCTTGCGATAAAAGGTGTGTTGGAAGGGTTATAATAGTGAGAGGTTGAGCTATCTGGGGCAGAAGGACCAAGGTTAGGGTGAATATCACCATCCATAGTAAGATTATTGTGAAAGCTAATGATTAGTTTCAGGAATTTGTATATGAGTCTTTGGTAATGCTTATATTTGAACTAATGTATTTAGGTTGGATAGGATGCTGTATTATTGTGAAAATGGACTTGGGTATGGGAGTTCCTATTGGGTGGGCTGTTATATTAGACCCATCTGGGAGGTTTGAAATTTTGGGTAGTGATAACCAAGGTAAGGTTGATTTTCATAAATGGAGAGGAGATATGTAATTAACAAAAGGGTTAACAGAAAGAGTGGAAAAATTATTTTGCATGGTGGCATCGTTGCTGCTTAGGTACAACAATTAGTTATAGTGTCTTCAGTATAGTATAGATGGAAGGCCAGAATCTAGGGGGAGGGGTGATGGGCCGGGTTAAATTAAGCAGTGGAGTGCAGATTGGACCAGATGGGTTATGTAGAGGATATGTTGGGTAACAGAGGTGGGTAGATACCAAAGAGAGCTGGAATCCTGATTTGATCTGATTAGAGGGGGTGTATTTTGTGTCTATAAAGCTAGACGTAGTGGGGGCAGGTGGAAATTGGGGGCAGGGAGGGGTGCGGAGCGAGCCCGACCACAGCGAAGGCAAGCGGAGCAGGGCCAATACAGGCTCAAGGATCTTTGAACCTGCAGCTCTATGCTTGGTGTATATTTTTTGGTAAGTCTTGTTTGTTTGAATTAGACTTTATATTAGTAAAATTGGACAGCTGTAGTTGGTAGGGGCATAGAGTACATTGTTTGATAGCTTCCAAATTTTTGTTGGAATATAGTGGATAACAAGCAATGAAGAAACTAAATTATTTAAAGCAGATTTTTTCTCAGAAGAAGAAACTGCAGGCAAAACATTCCTTGTGCTTTCACAATTAGAACAAATTTTAACGTATGAGCCTGACAATTCAGAAAATACCGAAAATCAAAGTTCCAGGAGCATATACTTTTTCCAAAATTTATCAGTCATCTTCCCATACGTATCAAAAAGAATAGGATTGAAAATAACTAAATGTCTAGCAGCAGAATGATGAACTACAGCTATAGCTGCTGGCCAGGTTTGGGAAGAGTGTATAAAAACTTAAAAGATGGAGGAATTTTATTCAACCTTTCTTCATTTCCGGGGGCAGCTGGCTGGCTGCCAAGAAAAATTGCACTCATCCTCCAAAGCTGACGGAACTGGAGGAATGGGTGAAGGTTCTGCAAATTCCTTCTGTAACAATTCATAATATTTTCTGAGGGACTGAGAAACTCAAGTGTTCTCCCACTGAAAACACTGGCACATTTTGGAAATAGTTTCAGAGAACGAGAAACCCCACAGGGAGAATCACATTCTGGAAATAGTCTCAGAAAAAGAGAAACCCCACAGGGAGAATCACATTCTGGAAATAGTCTCAGAGAAAGAGAAATCCCCAGAGGGAGAATCAGAAACTGAGCTCTCCTTAGAGTCTGACTCAGAAACATGAGGAGAAAAACCTGTGTCTGTCCCTTCATCTTCCTGTCCTGATACAGAATCATGAATATCTTCAGGAAAAGAGGTATCCTTTTTTTCTTTTAACAGAAACTACTCTATAAGAAGGATCATTAAGTAGCCTGAAATAAACCCTTAGCCAGACCCAGTAAACTACCCCTGTCTAAGGAAATTTGAGAAGGGGTAAATACATGTTTAGTTGTCTGTTTCTTTTTGACAGGGACATATGACCAGCAGTGTCATTAGTTGCAGCAGCAGCTCCACAGGGATGGGCAGAACATTCTGACACAACAAGAATGGCTCTTCCTTACCTACTGAGGGGATCCCAACAGCCCCAGAGGACATGACTAGCCACTGATCTATAGTGGCTGTAGGTGATACACGAGAGCGATCTGGGGTAAAAGAATAGTGGTCTGAGGAACAACTAATGGTCACAGTAGAGTTACCAACCTATGATTGAGGCAAACTGCTAGTGTGCTATGCTGGCAGAGGTTGTTTGCTTAACTTTTTCTTTTTGTGGTTAGAAGAAGGCTTGACTGTGGGACTGGCAGTTTGTTCCACAGTCAAGCCAAAAATGGTGCCTCTTTCCTAGGAAAAACAAGCAGCAAAAGGCAGTAAAACTTAAAAGCCTTTAAATATCACTTTTGCACATAAAACCATAGTAAAAAATTTTTAAAAACTTTGCTGGCTTCCAAAAGATTTTAAAATAAACACAATATCTCCACAGAAAAAAACATTTCCAGTTATTTTATCAACAGCTTTTAAATTGACAGGAAAAAGATTACTCTCATTTAAAAGTGCAATCCAGTCTCATGACAGTTCATTTAAACACAAACTCCTAGCATTAAAATAACTTTTCTGAACAGGAAATATTTATTTATTTATTTATTTATTTATTTATTTTTATTTTACATTTGTTGACCGGGATAGTCCAACTGGATACATGTCCATTTTCAGCGGAGGCCCGGGGAGAAAAGCTCCAAAGGAAGTAATACAGAGAAGGAAACTTATATACAACACTGTAAAGTTCATAGATAACAACCAGTCAAGTTAACACTCGTAGTGTAGGTTAGCTGAAATAGGATGCTTTACATCTGGACAGCTTATTATAACACAGTAGCATTGAACTGACTATTAATTACAAAAGCAATTGTTAATCTGATACAGGTGTACAAGTGTTACCAAGTATTTAATCAGGCTTGGCACAGGGACAAAGCCACTGAGTCATGAAGTACTACCTGAGGTCTGTCTTAAATTTAGAAAGGGTAGTGTTTGTTGTGATGCCCGGGGGTAGTGAGTTCCAAACTTTGCCTACCGAGTTGGCAAACGTGGAGTTCAGGCTAAGTTGTTAGCTATAGTGGTTTGCACTACAATTCTATTGGATGATCTAAGTGATCTTTGGTTGATGTGAGGTTTGATGATATTTCTTAAAGCAGGGGTATTATCAGGTTGGTTAAGAACTTTGAAAGCTATAATAAGTTGGTTATACTGAATTTGTCTTGATAGCTCTAGCCAGCCTAGATTTTTTAGGTTTATACAGTGATGTGTTCTGTAGGGCAGCCCGGTGGCAAATCTAGCTATGCTGTTATAGCAGGCTGAGAGTCTATTAAGTTCCATTTTGTTTAAGTTGGCAAGTATAGGAGGCATAGAAGAGGGTGGAGAGGAGGTGGGCTCGGGCAATAGCAGTCCTAGCAGGTGGGGTAAGGAATGATTTTATTCTATACAGTGAGCCCATTTTTTTATTAATGGTTTTTATCATTTTATTTACATGGGCATCAAATTTAAGATTGTTGTCTACAATTACCCCAAGTAGTTTTGTGTGGACATCTGGGGCGATGATAGTGCCATTTTTAGAGGTAATGGAGAAGGATATCACTGAGGATTTATGGGTGGAAGAGAAAAATAGCAGTTTAGTTTTATTGGGGTTTAGAAGGAGACATTGGCCTGCAAGCCAACTTTCAACCAGGTTGAAAGTTGACTGAGTAATAGCCTGTAGCTCATCCTTGGTGGTACCAGTGCAGATAAACATAGAGTCATCTGCATACTGAATGCAGTTGGCATTTGGGATGACAGTGTAGAGATCATTGATAAATATGGAGAATAGCAGTGGACCCAGGATAGACCCCTGGGGGACACCTAGGGTGTTAGGAAGAAGGTTAGATAGATTATTTTGCCATAGTACTGCTTGTTGTCTACTATGTAGATAGGATTGGAACCATTGAAGGGAGTGGTGACCTAGGGATATATTAGTCAGAGTGTAGATTAACAGCCAGTGGTTAACCATATCAAACGCTTTGGAAAGATCCAAGAATAGGGCTGAGGAGAGCTTGTTGTTGTTTCTGTTATGGTAAATATTATTAGTGAAGGAGAGGAGGGCTGTGGTAGTGCTATGATATGGTCTAAAGCCATGCTGAGATTTAGCCAGTAGATTGTTCTCGGTTAGGAAGTGCAAGAGTTGTTTGTGGATGCATTTTTCTAGGATCTTAGCCAGTGGTGACAAGATGGCTATGGGCCTATAGTTTGATAGTTCGGTAGAGCAGCCACCTTTATGGAGAGGTATAACACGAGATATTTTCCATATGGAGGGGACTTTGGCTTCATCTATGGACCGATTGATTAGAATGCTGATGGGGAATGCTATAATATCTGCGGCTTTTTGTAAATATTCAGCAGGGAGAAGGTCTGCAGCTAGGGTGGTAGGTTTTAGTTTTTTTATTAGATTGCAAATGAAAGAGGTAGAGATAGGTTGGAAGCTAAAGGAAGGCTGGGAATTGGGATTGATGTCCTGAGTGCTAGTAGGGTTCAAAGGTAACTGTTGGCTAGGGCTTGGATGGTTTCTGTAAAGAAACTATTAAAGGTGTTAGCAACATTTTGTGGCAAACTATCAGTTGACGCTGATGGAGGTGGAGTGGTGGTTTGACCTGGGTGTAGTAATTTATTTATACCTGCCCAGAATCTTTGAGGATTATTTTGGTTTCTATTCTGGAGATTTATATAATAGTTTCTTTTATCCAGTAAAATGGATTTTTTAGTCTTGTTTCTTATTTGCTGAAATTTGATTTGATCTATAGGGGGTTTTGTGGCATGACAGGTAGCCCAGGCTTTATTCCTGATTGTGATTTTTGATTTAGTATCTTTAGAGAGCCATGGGGCAACTTTAGCTTTAATCCTAGCAGAATGAGCAGGTGCATGAGAATCTAGGATGGAGAGAAATTTATTGTTAAAGTAGGCCACAGCATCATCAAGGAGCAGGTATTTTAGGGCAGACCAGTTGCATGATTTAAGTTCGTCCTGAAATAATCTGATGTTGAGGTTTTTATTATTACGTATGGTTCTGTAGATGGGCTGATGAGAGTTGTGGGATTTGTGTTTACAAATAAAAGTGATAAAGTGATCACTGAGGTCATCAGGGATGGTCCCTGATGAATACATTTGGGGTGGCTATTGATAAGTATTCAATCTAGTATACTGTCTTTTTGGTTATGTTTGCCTAATCTGGTTGGAGTGGATATGACCTGTGTAAAACCATACAGGTTTACATGAGTGGTGGGAGACTGTGAGCAGCAGGTGTTCCAGTCAATGTTAAAATCTCCAAGAACTATAGTTTCTTGAGGGTAGTTGTCAGTTAACCAATGGAGGGTATCCTCTAGAGTGTTAATGTTATTTCCTGGGGGAATGTATGAACAGATAATGTTCATGCTTTTAGTTTTGTTAATGTGTAACTTGGTAGAGAGTATTTCAACTGTATTGATCTGGGGTGGTTGAATGGGGTCTAAGGTTACATTTAGGGTGGATTTGAAGAGGACAGCAACACCCCCCATTTCCTAATTGCGTGGTCATACCTAAGTACATTATACCCTGGAGGCAGGATTTCATTATCGGAGGTTCCAGGTTTCAGCCATGTTTCAGTAAGACACAGTATATCAGGGGATTGAATTTGTAGGAGGGCATGTAGATTATGTATTTTATTATTTATACTCCTAATATTTAGGTGGCAAATGACGAGGGATTTGGGGGACCTTGCGATAAAAGGTGTGTTGGAAGGGTTATAATAGTGAGAGGTTGAGCTATCTGGGGCAGAAGGACCAAGGTTAGGGTGAATATCACCATCCATAGTAAGATTATTGTGAAAGCTAATGATTAGTTTCAGGAATTTGTATATGAGTCTTTGGTAATGCTTATATTTGAACTAATGTATTTAGGTTGGATAGGATGCTGTATTATTGTGAAAATGGACTTGGGTATGGGAGTTCCTATTGGGTGGGCTGTTATATTAGACCCATCTGGGGAGGTTTGAAATTTTGGGTAGTGATAACCAAGGTAAGGTTGATTTTCATAAATGGAGAGGAGATATGTAATTAACAAAAGGGTTAACAGAAAGAGTGGAAAAATTATTTTGCATGGTGGCATCGTTGCTGCTTAGGTACAACAATTAGTTATAGTGTCTTCAGTATAGTATAGATGGAAGGCCAGAATCTAGGGGGAGGGGTGATGGGCCGGGTTAAATTAAGCAGTGGAGTGCAGATTGGACCAGATGGGTTATGTAGAGGATATGTTGGGTAACAGAGGTGGGTAGATACCAAAGAGAGCTGGAATCCTGATTTGATCTGATTAGAGGGGGTGTATTTTGTGTCTATAAAGCTAGACGTAGTGGGGGCAGGTGGAAATTGGGGGCAGGGAGGGGTGCGGAGCGAGCCCGACCACAGCGAGGGCAAGTGGAGCAGGGCCAATACAGGCTCAAGGATCTTTGAACCTGCAGCTCTATGCTTGGTGTATATTTTTTGGTAAGTCTTGTTTGTTTGAATTAGACTTTATATTAGTAAAATTGAACAGCTGTAGTTGGTAGGGGGGTAGAGTACATTGTTTGATAGCTTCCAAATTTTTATTGGAATATAGTGGATAACATCTTGAATCCTTCAAATTCTTAGTAGTAGGGAGAACTTCAGTTTGTCCAAACTGGTTCAGTTTTTTAGGGGGTTATTTAGGTATAATGGGTAAATGGGCAAAATAATAACTAAATGTGCTATAGACCCAGGCAAGCCACTGTGACATTCATAGAGAGAATTAGGATTTATTAACCTTGGCAGAACGTTAGTTCACAGGGTAGCTCGAGGCAGCTCTACTGTGTTTAAATACAGCTTAGCAGCATCCTTCTGAATTGCAGGATTGCTTTTGTAGGGGATGATTCCTGGTGGGTAAAAATAATTGAATAGATATGAGTGATTATCTTTTTGGGAAGCAATAAACCTAATTTATAGGTGTACCAGAGCTCAGTTGTTTAGGTAAAACATTAATTTTAAGTAACATTCATACTAAGCCAGACAGTTTTGTAGTATGTTAAAACACAATGGCTAGCTTGTATGCATATCATTTACTCGCAAAATATAACATACTGTTGAACAATCGACCTAGTAAACCATTAAACAGCTAGTTGCTAATAAAATAGAGTTAATCAGCTTGTTATTATTAAAACACCAGTAAACAAATGGTCGCTAGCTTGAAATATGTGGTTATGACTTAAAACAAGAAGACGCTAATAATTATTAAAACACCAGTAAACAAATGGTCGATAGCTTGAAATATGTGGTTATGACTTAAAACAAGAAGACGCTAATAAAACAGAGTTTAGTCAGTTTGTCGCCAATAGAAAACCCTTAAACAAGTGATCGCTAGCTTGAAATATGTGCTTACAGCTTAAAACAAGAAGACGCTAATAAAACAGAGTTTAATCAGTTTGTCGCTAATAGAAAACAATTAAACAAGTGATTGCTAGCTTGAAATATGTGCTTACAGCATTAAATGAGTAGTCTCCAGCCTGAAACATGTGCTTACAGCCTCAGTTCAGAAAATTAGAGCTGGTAAGGATGTTGGATCACTTCATGCAGTAGCGCTAGTCAGTTTAAGCTATAAGAACTGAAGCTAGCTGCTTTTCAGCAGTCGTTTATGATAAAGCACATTCAGAGCAGACAAATGATCTTAGTTCTTTTGTTAGATACTTTAGGTAAGCTTAATTACATTCACTAGCCAGAGTATATTATGAAATATAAGACGCCAGCTGCATCTAAACAGTGCATTTGAACTTTAACACTAGCACAGTTTCATGCATAGATAGCTGTTAGAATAAACACAGTGAAAGTTTCTTAATTCTTTTGCTGTAGTAATACATATTATTAACAGAAAAGCAGTAGTTACATACCACAAGAATATCAATAAACAAACATTTTTTTTTTAAACGGAAGAGTTTTCCCCAAAAGGAACTTGCTTACCCAGCAATAATAGACTAATAATAATGTAGTACTACTAATGGACAGAGAAAGCTCTTAAATGCTTTATCCCATACATGGGTCCCCTCAATTTATCTATGGTATGATCCCACTTATTCCTATTGGGGTAATATATAATTATCAACCTTGGGATGGGAAAGGCCAGTCTCTAACCAAAATGTGATAAATTAATTTGAGCATAAAAAGGGAAATTGGTTAGGCTTAAAATGGTCCACAAGGGCAGCTAGTAAAGCACTTAACTATGAACCTATGACCCTATAAAGGAACAGCACAAGTCAACTGTTGATTCTTGAAAGTCTCAGTAGAGTGTACTGTTTGGCGGCAGGAAGCTCTTAAAGGGCTTGGCACCCAAACATGTCTTTTAGTCAGCTCAGCCTGAGATGACTCAAGATTTGGGCATTTGGAAGGTTACTTGAAGCTTTGGAATATCCTATGCATCATATGACCCATATAGCTAGGGCTACTGCAGCAGTGATCAATATGATGAACAGCATTCTTTACCAGGGTTTAATGCCCATCACTTCTTCAGAACCATGGATAGGGTTGTTGTATTCCCAATAGAGGCATGTCTTATTCAATTGCAATGTCATCACTGTGTATCTGACCAAGCTGGATAATGAACTAGAATTCCTTCTTATGCTGGTGTTTGTAAACAAATCTACGTATCGTATAATTTCTAACTGTAGACCCCTTTCAATGCCTCCCACAGCTCATGATAGCCACTTAAACAAATTAGAGTCCATAACTATTAAACTTAACACACTCATTTTGGAAGATTTCAACTACCAAGCCATAGACAGGAAAACATGCCTGATAAACAGCAAATATGCAAAAATATTCCATGAGACCATCAATTCTAACTCTTTTAGACCAAATTGTATACTTTCCTACTAAGGACACAAATCTGTCGTTCTTACAAATACAGCACTGATGTGCTTCACACTGATAGTTGCCCCATCAATGACTAAATCAGGCCACTCTGCTGTACTTTTTTCCATAAGAACCATGCCTAAGATACTCTCCAATCCTAATGTCTTCAGACACTTCACTGGGCTAATCTTCTAGAAACTCTGAGGACCTAAGGAGATTTAAAAGTTCTACATCCCATGGGGTATGCATAACAAATGTGGCAGATTATAACACTGATTTTCACCCCCTCCAAAACTCCTGCATTGAGCCATATATCCAAACCCCTCACAAATACAAAGTCAAATGTTGAAACACATCCCTGAAGTAAAACCTCAGTATCAACAAACTTTGCAATAAAAGGAAAGAAAAATGGTGAGCCTAAGGAAAAAAAAAATAATCCCAACATGCTATAAGTGACCTCAAGAGATAAGCAAAGACCTCAGGTGTAAGATCACCCCCTGCAAAGCCAGTTATGAATTAAATATTGCTACCTCATTCAAAGATGACCCCAAAAACGTTTTAACTATTCTAGGAATCTTAGGAACAACACTGATTCCTAGTTTACCAGTTACTTGCCACATTACTCTGGTCATTAAGGGTTATACTGGATAACTTTTAGTGCGTGCTGTAGTCAGGGATTATACTGGATAACTTTTAGTGGGTGCTGTAGTCGTTAGGGGTTATATTATATAACTTTTAATGGGTGCTGTAGTCATTAGGGGTTATACTGGGTAACTTTTAATGGGTGCTGTAGTCATTAGGGGTTATACTGGATAACTTTTAATGGGTGCTGTAGTCATTAGGGGTTATACTGGGTAACTTTTAGTGGGTGCTGTAGTCATTAGGGGTTATACTGGATAACTTTTAGTGGGTGCTGTAGTCATTAGGGGTTATACTGGAAAACTTTTAATGGGTGCTGTAGTCATTAGGGATTCATAGGTTCATAGGTAGGTACTAGGCTATCTGCCCTAGGGCATTTATAAGCCTAGCCAGAATGTGTTGGCTTTTGCCACCCTTTTAGACTAGATTCCTGAGCCTCTGTCCAGCAGGGCCATAGAAGTGATCCCAGGACTAAATTTACGATTTCCCATCCATTCATCAAGATTTCTCTTGAAGAGGGTCAGCGAGGGGCTCTACCTAACATGAACCTGATTCTATTCCAGAGCGAGGGAAGCCTCTGGGATATGACTCTATCCCTCCAGCATGTCCTATTTATTGTTGTACTGAGGTTTAAATCCATGGAGCATGTAGCTCTAATGGATTTGGCTTTCTTGAGGTGGAGCATGTTCATCAATTCCGGGTTAGACATGGCCTTGTACGTGAGGCAGAGATCGCCTCTGAGTAGGCGGTAAGCAACTGAGTAGAGCTGGAGTTTCTTTAGTCAAGTTGCATAGGGCATCTGTTTGAGGCCCACGATCCTCTTGGTGAGGTACTTTTGAGGTCTCTCCAGCTGTTGCAGGTGTCAGGTAAGATACATCCCAAATGGGGCATTGTACTCAATTAAGGGCCTGATGAGTGATGAGCAGAGGGGCACAATGACCTCTCTTGATCTAGATGTGAACCCTTTTGTGATGAGGTGAGCTATATAGAAGGTTTTTCTAGTCACTTTGGCAATGTGATTGTCAAAGGAGAGGTTACTATCTACTTGGGTCGCCAGATCCCTAATTACTTCGTCCATACTTAGTGGATTACCTCCTATGTGGTATTTTATGGGCACTTTGTTTTTCCCAAAGGGGATGACTATGCACTTTTTGGCATTTAGCTTGAGGCCATGGTTCTGACACCAGGGTTATACTGGATAACTTTTAATGGGTGCTGTAGTCATTAGGGGTTATACTGGATAACTTTTAATGGGTGCTGTAGTCATTAGGTGTTATACTGGATAACTTTTAGTGGGTGCTGTAGTCATTAGTGGTTATACTGGATAACTTTTAGTGGGTGCTGTAGTCATTAGGAGTTATACTGGATAACTTCTAATGGGTGCTGTAGTCATTAGGGGTTATACTGGATAACTTTTAATGGGTGCTGTAGTCATTAGGGGTTATACCGGATAACTTTTAATGGGTGCTGTAGTCATTAGAGGTTATACTGGATAACTTTTAATGGGTGCTGTAGTCATTAGGGTTATACTGGATAACTTTTAAGGGGTGCTGTAGTCATTTGGGGTTATACTGGATAACTTTTAGTGGGTGCTGCAGTCATTAGGGGTTATACTGGATAACTTTTAAGGGGTGCTGTAGTCATTAGGGGTTATACTGGAAAACTTTTAATGGGTGCTGTAGTCATTAGGGGTTATACTGGATAATGTTTAAGGGGTGCTGTAGTCATTAGGGGTTTAACTGAATAACTTTTAATGGGTGCTGTAGACATTAGGGGTTATACTGGATAACTTTTAATGGGTGCTGTAGTCATTAGGGTTATACTGGATAACTTTTAGTGGGTGCTGTAGTCATTAGAGGTTATACTGGATAACTTTTAATGGGTGCTGTAGACATTAGGGGTTATACTGGATAACTTTTAATGGGTGCTGTAGTCATTAGCAGCCTATACTGGATAACTTTTAATAGGTGCTGTAGTCATTAGGGGTTATACTGGATAACTTTTAATGGGTGCTGTAGTCATTAGGGGTTATACTGGATAATTTTTAAGGGGTGCTGTAGTCATTAGGGGTTATACTGGATAACTTTTAAGGGGAGCTGTAGTCATTAGGGCTTATACTGGATAACGTTTGATGGGAGCTGCATTTTTGAAATGTTGATGCTTGTTTTCTCTCCCATGTATAATCGGGGCTGTCTGTCTGAAAAAGCTGTCCCATCTCTGTGTCCCTGCTGGTCTGCTTATGACTTCTCAAGTGGGGCTGTCAGCCATTCCAGAGGCATGGCTTGAAAGACTGGGCAGGGTTTATTTCTATTATCTCACTCCTGTTCTCTGGAATCAAGTACCATTTCAGATGCAGACATGTGAGGTATAAACCACTTTTAGAAGGTGCTTATTTTTGTATAATAGTCTGCTGTGAACTTAGCAAAGGAATTTATGCCAATTTTCTTTTTCTTTATTTTTGAACGTTTGTTGATATTATATATTTCTGAATAATTTGCATTTCATGCTGACCAAGAATTGCACTGATCTAATTATTTATATGTTAACATTAAGTTATTTTTTATCAATAGTAATAATTATTCAACTTTAAATAAATAAATAAATGCATACTTAGCACTGCACCAAGCTGATCTCTAACACTACCATCTACTCTCACTCAGAAGACGTTGCAAATATATCAGCAGATCAATTTAGTTAAAATCTCTCCCATAGGTTCAAAGGTTCATAGGTGCTTGATAGGCTAATGACTGCAATGGCCTTTTTAAGCCTAGCCATGCATTCCAAATCTCTGACAAGTTCTGGTACCCTTGATAAGTGTAAGCAGGCTCTTGAGAGATGAAACAGTTTCAAGGAGGGGCCTGGGAGATAAACCATTTACAGGCTGCCCATGTCCATTAGTGGCATAGGTGTCAAACCAGGTATGAATTTCCTGTCCCCCATCCACTTGTCTAAGTTACACTTGAATTGGGTTGGGGGGAACTCTGCTTCACATGGATGGGGAGCACGTTCCAGAGAGGTGGTAGTCTCTGGGATATATACCTGTCTCTTCAGCAGGTTCTATTTACATTGCAGGCAAGGTTTAAGTCTTTAGAACAGGTAATTCTGGTGCTGTTTGTTTTTTAGATATGCAGGAGGTCCATCAGAATAGGGTCTGACAATGCCTTGTATGCCAGGCATAGATCTCCCTTCAACAGCCTGAAGGAGACAGAATACAGGGATAGGGCCTCAAGGTGGTCTGCATAGGTCATGTTACATACACCCTGTATTCTTTTATTGAGAACCTCTGTGGATGGTCCAATTGTTGGATATGCCTAGTTAGGTACATACCAAAGGGGGCATTGTACTCAATGGTAGATCTGATGAATGCTGAATACAGTGAAACAATGACTTCTTTGGATCTAGATGCCATACCTTTGTTTATAAGTTGCACAATGGAGAATGATTTCCTCACTATTGTAGACCTGTGGTGGTAAAAGTCTAGATTACTGTCTATGCGTGCCCCTAAGTCCCTGACTACTGGGTAAACTCTAAAGGGGGTGTTGTCAATATGATAGTTGCCAGAAGTGGATGACTTTCCGAAGGATGCTATTATGCATTTTTTGGCATTTAGTTTTAGTCAGTGGCTCTGACACCAGTTGTGTGTCTGTGTCACCCCTTTCTGGAGAACATTTGTGTTAGTGTGGAATTCAATGACAGCTCCTAATTGGCAATCATCTGCAAATTTAGTCAGCCAGAGGTCATTGATATTGGCCTTTACTTCAGAGAAGTAAATGCCAAAAAGGAGCAGTCCAAGGACTGATTCCTGATGGATTCCACTTGTGACTGGTCTCTTTGTAGAGGTGGCCTCCCCAATACTAACTTCCTTTGTCCTGTCTGTGAGCCATTTGGTTATCCACCAGATGACATAATGGTTTGTACCTCACCTCTTGAGTTTGTCAACAATGCTCATGTGGGATATTGTGTCAAATGCCTTGGCCAGGTCACGGCAGTGTGAACCATTTTGCCCTCATCCATTGCTTTGGTGACTTTCTCAAAGAAGTCCACTAGGTTGAGTAGGCATGAGCTGCTCTTGACAAAACCAAACTGTGGTATGTCCAGTGTCTGGAGGTTTACTATGTCATTACTGATCATTTCCATAATAATTCTTTACATGGCTTTGCATATGAGACTAATGAGACTAGTGAGACTTATGGGTCTGTAATTTCCAGGGTCTGTAGATGGCCCACCTTTGTACAGAGGGATGACTGTTACTGTTCTTTATTCATGAGACAGAAAGCCTGTTTGGAGGCTACAGTTAAATACTGAATACAGAGGGCCTGATAGGTCATATTCATGCTATTTAGAAGGCATCCTGGGATATTGTCTGGGCCCACTGATGCAGTGTTCTTGGCCTGAGAGAGAGCATTAAGGACCTGTTCCCTAGTGATAGCAGGGGGAGTTATATTTGATGGTATTTCCTGAGGGAAGCTTGAGGGGAAGAGAGGGGTAAAGTCAGAGCTGAACTGGTTAGCCAGTAGGTTTTTCTATATCTTCAGGCTCAATATAAGTAGCTCCATTTACAATTAGCGCTTCACACAATTGTGTATTGCCTTTGAGGTTGCGGACATAGCTAAAAATGCCTTGTGGTTGTCCTTGGCCTTGGAGGCCAAATTTACCTCAAATTTGGCTTTAGTAGACTTTATTTGTCCTCTGAGTTGTCTGTTTAGTTTGATGACAATGCTTTTATCCTGCTGAGTACTGCACCAACTAATTTTTGCCATGATTTTCTTCCTTCCGTTATACAGCCTTTTGATTTTGTGATTCCACCAGCATGGATTGTTTTTTGAGTTAGTTCTGTACGTCTTCCTGTTGGGTACAGCTGCCGCTATGCAACTATTAACATACTTGTATAGGGTTTCTGTGAAGAGCTCTACATAGACAGCAATGGTCTTAGGGTTTATGGGGGCTTGACATTTTGCTAAGTTATCATGTAATAGCAGGAACTTAGCCTTAGAGTAGTTTCTAAATATTCCAGGGTTAGCTGGGGTTCCAGGTTTTATTTTTACTTCAAATTTGACCATTTTGTAGTCTGACCTTACCATAGAAGGCATTACACTAGGGGGGGGTGTACAATGCTATCCCATATTAGTGAGGACCATATCCAGTATGGTTGCACCCCTGGTTGAGATATTGACAGTCTGGTCCAGGGAGTTTGTGTTTACAAAATCCAGGAATCTCTGTGTCTTTGCGTTTTGTGTAGTATAGAATTCCCTGTTAATAGTAGGTTAATTAAAGTCATCCATGAAAACGGTATTGGGTTGGATGGTGAGTATTTCCAATAAGTTTAAATGCAAAATGCATGGTATGGGTTTTCTTGGTTATAGAAAGAAACCTATAGCTTGCAAGGAGGTGGTATTGGATTTTGCTTATTGTGATGTGAACATGAGAAGTTCAAGTCCATTGTCATGTTTGACCAGCCTTGAGGTATATTTATTTTTGATGTAAATCAAGACACCTCCACCTTTAGTCCCTGTCGATGTAGTAGCTGGTGTAAATGTGTGGAAGGCATTATAAACTTGCACTGTCGGTTTGCTCTCTGTGGCTTTAAACCATGCCTCAGTGACTGCACAGACATCAGCATTCTCTAGGTTGAACAGAGCTTCAAGGAAGTGAAGCTTTTTGTTTAAAGTCCCTGCATTAAGCAATAATACCTTTAGATTTTCTTGGTTTTGCTTTACTATGTCGCAAGTACTTTCCATTTGGCATTGCCTAAAAAGGCACTATGGAGAAAGATAATGGTTTAGCTAATATTTGATATTAGAGGGGAGAGGTGCATACCATCCCTGGCAAAGTAGTGTCATCTGGCCATCTCCTTCCATGCTGACAAATATTGCACCCCATTAGAATGACACCAGAGACTAAGCCAATTATTAAAGTCAGTCATCTTTTGTTTGTATTGTGGCATCGTCTTTGGAGGAGGTAAAATGCTGCTCAATGCTAGGCTCATACCAGCCTAGGACACACATTCTGACTGTTCCATGATGTCTCTCTTCATATAGTCTAGCTGGGAATGTTTCAGGTCATTTACATGCACATGGACTATGACAGAGTCATAATGGTACTTGTGGCCCAATGACCTGAGTGCATATGTAATGTGATGGATCCTAGCCCCTTATAAGCAACTGACCATGACTTTTTCCTTACTCAGACTGGTGAGGGGGGTCAGCAGTGTGTCTCACAATAGAGTCTCTAATGACCAGAATGTTGAATTGTGTGGCGGCTTGCCTTATGGGCTTAGAAGTAGAGGGTGCATGAGATATGGCTGTATGTGTTGATAAGGGTGTTGTTTTAAAAGAGTGCATTTGGGGCTGCTGAGGGTATTTTTTATGTGCAGTTCATCTAGAAAGTCTTTGGGGTTTACATTTAAGTGCCTCAGCATATGTGGGTCTATGTGTCTGCTTTGAATTGTGTGTGATGGGTGCAGCGTGTGTACTACTGACAACATTATTGATATTAGGAGTGCTTTTATATGAGAGCTTTGCCTCCAGTGGTATTGTGTAAATACATCTCTTACATAACATATCCGTTTGTTTGAGAATTAACTGGTTGTCAGTAAACATAATACAATTTCTGCATTGCTTCAGGATGCCCATATCCACCAAGCTGGTAACAGAAATAGTGGAAAAGCTCATATCCATGGCAACACACACATTTTTATTGATTAGACAGTTGGAGTGAGAATGAGAATGTAAAGTGATGTCAGGACTATCTGGTTTGCAACTCTGGGGACAGTGCTTGTTACTACAAACTAGTTGTCCTGTGTGCAACTAGGTATTGGTGAAATTTCAATTGTGCTTTTACAGGAAAAATGTCACTCAGTGTGTTTGGGTCTACACAGGGCACAGCCAAAGATTTGAGGGGGAAACTGATACGTAGACCCTGATGAGTTATGGACAAATCAAGCAGTACTTACTGAAAAGAAAGAATTAGCTTGTCAAGAATGATGAAAAGAGGGAAGTCATGTCAATGGCTACTATTTGGCTACTACTAGTGCTAGTCTAACCACAGCTTCACTCTGCTGGGATACAATGCTCCTTTGCTTCTTCTCTCACCAGAAGCAAAACATTAGCACCAATCCCAAGTGGAGAAGCAGGCCACAGCTTGTTTGGTGATCCCCAGTCTTACAGATGATGCAAGTGTCTGTAGGCTTGTAGCTTTTTCATAGCAGATGCCTTGAATAGCAACCAGAACAATCAGAAACATCAAGCACAGACACTCACTGCTCAACCAGAAACAGTCAGGAATCAATGCACTCTGCTCTATCTCTCCCCAGGAGCAAAACAGGAGCACTCATCTCAAGATGACTACTAAGAGGCAGAATATGGGCTTTCTGATAATTGGTTGTCTTGGAAAAGATGCTGTAGATTTTAAAGATAAGATGGAAAAATATGTTAATATCTTAAGAGCTGCAGTGTTCACTAAGCAGTTAGGTATGAAAGGGGGGTAACTAAGTTTTAGCTGTCTAAGTAGAGAGTCACTAATTTTAAAAGAGCAAAATAAATTGGAAGGGGTGGGCACATTATATTCTGGTTCTATGGAATACAGTGGGACGGCCAATAAATTTAAACAGTTCCCCCTGGCCCTCCCCTCATTCCATTCATTCCCACCACTACCTATAAATGCCTCAGAACAAATCTTAAAAGCCTTTTCCAAAATCAAGTGGGTTCAGGCAACATAACAAGCTGTCTCATTGTTAGCATAAAACATTGCCTCACCAATTTGCTCTTAAACTTATTAGTCTCTCCAGTGAGTATTTGTCCATGACCTGGAAGACAGCTATTGTGGTACCATCCACATGGGTAGCTTTACCCTGATCTGGGGAACAATAGACTAATTAGCCTTACCAGCACCATTTGTAAAATAATGGAGTATAATCATTACAGAGCTCATAAACAATATCAGCAGATCACAAGCCATCAATACTTAATGGTATGGCTTTGTGAAAGGTGGGTGTTGCCTACTAAATCTGGTGAATGTCTTTGACAAAGTTACTGAAACACAGGAGGATGGAAATCAGCGCACACTGGTGACTTGGATTCAGCTGAGGCCTTTGAAACTGTTCCATACTGTTGTACTGCTGAGAAACTGATCTTATTAAATGTCAACCCTTATATAGCTCATTGGATAGCAAACTAGCTCTCAGACAGAACCCACACAGTTAGGGTTGGTAGCACACTCCCCTTGAAAAGGCAGTCACTGATGGCACTCCACAGGATTCTGCTCTTTGTCCACTCCTCTTAGGCATACTCTTATCTGATGTGCAAGCTGATATCAAGAGTCTCTGGCTAAGTTTGCTGATGACTGCAAACTTGGAGGTATCACTCACTCCCCAGATGACATCCATATCTTCCATTCTTTTTTTTTTTGGGGGGGGGAACACCCCTGCATCTAACTCACAAATGATACAGCCCTCAAAACAGATATTATCATAAGAAATCTGGTTGTGGTCATGAACAAGGAATATACTTCTGACCAGCACATATGTCAGTCTGCATAAGAATAAGGTGGTTGTCTGTAAGCATGAGAAAATTGCTACATTGTCTCAGGATGCCTGTTTCAACCAGGCTGGCTACAGAGACAAGGAAAGTGCACATCTACGACTGTGGATCCTCTTTTTGCTGTGACGGGCAGTGCAAGAAGGGACTGGAATTAAGTAAATTATGAGTTGTTGAGCTGAGTCTACGATTGCTTCAGAGCAACACTCTTAGAATAATGCTTCTCAGTGGGCAAAACTAGCTGCTCCACACTCAGCTAGATACTTGAGAAAATAGCGGTGGAAGTTTTATATGAAAAATGACAACTCTAGGTACCTGCATCTATACAGGGTATTGCAAGCCACCACTGCACAGCTGAGCACATGTTATAGGAGACAAGATAGAGAGGAATCAAATCAGTAAACAGTAAAAATGCAGTATAAGTGTATATATAAAGCTAAAATCCTCCAGCAATTAAAAATTCTGTCTGAGTGATGCTGCAAGACTAAGGTCCCCAGACTAAGTAAAATGCAAACAGTAAAAATGCAGTAGAAATGTAATATGTGACGCTCAGATCCTGTAGCAATTCATAACTCTCCCACCATTGTGAGATATACTTTAAGACTAAGGTTCTAGACAAAGTTAGACATGCAGATAGTTGACTTTTGGTTTAAAAAGGAAAAAAAATGCAGAAAAGAACAATACACAATTCAAATAACACTTTGAAAATTGTGTGCACTAATTGAATGGGATGAAATAGAGGCTAACTCGAGCTTTAAGAGTCTAATGGGAGAGCCTTATCAGTTTGACTATCAGTGCTTAGTAAAGTTAGCACTGGAAGGGGCTTCCAAAATATAATTTTCAAGTAGGGATAGGCAGCTAAATGCTACCAAGTTTAAAAGAACAACAAGAGTGATTGGGTGGGAAAAAATCTAAAAAATCAGTGCAGTCAAGCAGCAGATGTAATCTCTTCTACCTGTGTAGGAATGGAGGTTAATACTTTAAATAAGAAAATTGATTCTCAGCTCCTCCCACTAATTAGCTAGATCTACTTTCTATTCAATCAATGAATGCAAAAGAATTGTTTTCCAGCTGACAGTAGCCAACAACTTTTAAGACTCAAAGAATAATAAAAAAACAAACAAAAAAATTTGTGGTAAAACAAAATTTGAAATACGTCAAACTGTAATTTAAAAAGGCCACATTCAAAACATAATGGAAATATCCAAACCTTAAATGTAGAAAATCCAAACACCACTGAAGTCAAACAGCAGTTATGAACTCAGAACTCTTGCAGCCTAGTATTTATACATCCAACATTAGATTACAAATTTGAACCTAGATTTTATGCTTCTTGTAACAATATTAACCTGATATATTTGGCCAACTGTGATACATGTCAGGCATTTTATATAGATATGACCACCAGAAGATTGAGGGATAGAATGTATAACCATATCTATGACATTAAAAAAATCTGACCAGCGAAATGCTTTAGCCAAGCATTGTTCAGCATATGCAGGACATAGTTTTAGATTTAGAGTCATTCAGATAGTCCCTATCAATAAGAGAAGAGGCAATGTGATGAATTATTTAGAAAAAGTGGAAATTGAATGGATATTAAAACTGAGAGCACATCAAGAACTAGGTTTGAATCAATTCATCACTATTAAACCCATACTAGAATTACGCAGTTTAAAATAAATAGATAGATATTTATTTATTTATTTGTTTATTTTATTCAATTGACTTTTGACTTTTTATGTTCAATATTTACAGCATAATATGATGTTTTAATATCTGATGCACTTTATATTAATTTACTTGAATATTTTATACATATTTTTTATATATACACACATATACACATATTTAATTGACTAATATATACATATGATGGTGACTTTTTGATACATATACATATATATATATATTTTTTATGATTTTTTTATGAATTTTTTATGAAGTTTTTCTTATTAGGTCTGTTGATTTTATTGATATAATATATAATAATAATATTGATTATTTTATATATTTGATATAATTTCACTCAGATTCTAGATTTGCATTCAAACTTAATATAATTGATTAATTGTTTGATTAGAGATACGTAATCATTCCACACTATTTAAATGTAAGTGGATGTCTTGATTAATTTAGATCTGATGAAGTGTACCAGGGGTGTACGCGAAAGCGCTCATCTGTTTGTTTTATTTTAATAAGGTACTCAATATTTCTTTCTGTGGTAGTCCGACTACGTCTTTTTGGCTATATACATTTTTACTTGTTTCTATGAAGTTGGACTTTTAGGCAGCTACGCTCACCCTTTTTTCATTTAATGTTTCTTACATTCTGTGAAAGTAGCTGCCACACAATGGATGATACTGTCATTGAACTGGACTACAACCCAGAAGGAGGAAATTTAAATATGAGATGGAACTGTATCTTCGAACAGCGCAACAATCCTCTACTCAACATAGAATTACAACAACCAGTTTCTACATCTCACACAGGTACTATGGACAATCTAAATCTTAATGAATTTAACACCCTAGCCAGAGATCTTGAAAATAATTTATATAAATTACAAAGATTCTCGTGGCAGAGACGCCACATGGAAGCATGCTTACACTTTAATGTTATCCCTCGTGGCATGAGGGTTCTATGCATGCCTTCCTATGGCAATAGCCATCCAGAATTGCTTAAGAGATGGCAACAATTGAACATTGAGTTGGGTAATAAATACATAAAGTTAATCATTGACTATTTTTTACCGATTGAGACTGAATTAAATACAAAAGTAGAAACTTTGAATAGAGACATTCGTGATAGATTTAAAGGGGCGATATTATGAAAGGAGACTAGAGAATTTATATTCACAAGTCGCTACTTATATTGACAAATTACAACAAATAAAATGTCGAAAACTACTAAGAGACTTTAAAGACTTTTCCACAGGCCAAGTCTTTGTATGGCCGAGGTATGATAAACATAATTCAACTCAAGAAAAAACACTTAATTTCATTCCCACAGATAATAATGCTACAGAGCCACCACTGAGGAATGTGATTGCTCCTTTAAATACAACTTCTACTATGGAGATTAACGTTATGAATACAATGATTATGTCACCAACAGGAAATAGTGATTCTAGCGGAAACACACGCAAAGATACACCGCCACCGAATCAACAAGCTCTAGCGGCCAGACAAAAAGAGAATTCTTTAGGAGCTATACCGAAGCTATACACGGGCAACATGGAGCATTTTTTACCTTTTCCAGTAAAAACACGGATAGCATCCAGGAGCAGGAGCAGGTCGAACAGTCGAGGCCGCAGAAAGAGGAAATTTTCAAACGACAACTACAAACGGAGGCGACGGATAAAGGATTGAATGACATTGTATTCAATTTCTCCAGGTTTGACTTTTCTCCAACTGATTTATCTATGCTAAATAGAGGCTTGTCCTATATTCCATCTCAGACTAGTAATTTGAGTGAATTATTGGTGGATTTGAGACTGTTTGGGCGCTCTGTTTCCTTAAAATTATTGTTTCCTGATAAGTCTAATAATTATAATAAAGACATAGACTATCATCCAAAACGGAAAAGCACATTGACACCTATACCTACAGCTAATCTTGACTGTTTTATGAGATTATGTGAGAATGACTTCTGCACATACTTTTCTAATAATGAACATTTATGTGAATACCATAATATTAGTAAAGAAGAATGGACTTCACTACACAATTTAGTTAGAAATGAAGGGGTAATTATAAAACCAGCTGATAAGGGAGGTGCGATTGTACTAATGAATACTAATGACTATCATGAAGCGATGTATAACATGTTACAGGATGCAGATACTTACTATGAAATTAGTCAAAAAGAATTAGATAAAATCATTAACATTATACATAATGAATTATACGATTTTTTAATGTGCAGACAGATAAGTTATGATTTATATTTATATTTTCTCATTGAGCAACCACGTACACCTTATATTAAAGGGCTACCAAAAGTCCACAAGAATATCTTTCCCCTACCTATGAGACCTATAGTTGTAGGAGATGGATGGGTAACCAAAACCATTTCTGTGTATATAGAGAAGAAGTCCTCTAATTAAAAATATTCCCTCTATACTGAGAGATACATACCAACTAATTGATACTTTAGATTCCTTATTTGAAGACAGTTTGCCTGATACATGTTTACTAGTGACTCTAGATGTTAGAAACTTATTTACATCTATTCTGAATGAATATGGTATCCAAGCCATTAGGGAGCTATTGAGTCACTTGAATGAATTTACTAATGATGAACAAATTTTAATCGGTGCACTATTAGATATGGTTCTTTCAAATAATGCTTTCCTTTTTAACAACAGATTATATTTGCAGAAATGGGGTGTCGCTATGGGCACCCCATGTGCAAATACATATGCTAATTTGGTTGTCTACTATTGGGAAAAAAACTACCTCTTTAATAGTAAATATTATACTCAAATATTACTATATAGGAGGTATGTGGATGATATACTTCTTTTTTGGAATGGTACCATAAATTAATTAAAAGATTTTATTTGATATTTGGAATCTACAACTGAATTTTTAAGATTTACTATGGAATTTTCTAACCTCAGTGTGAATTTTCTAGATATCACTATTAAGAAGAATGAACAAGGCTATTTATCAACTTTTTTATATAGAAAAACATGTTGGAAAAATACATTATTGCATTACAACAGCATGCATCCAAGACATGTTTTTTCCAACATTGTAAAAAGTCAATTTATAAGGCTACTTAGATTATGCAAAGAACCTAGGGACTTGAAACAACAAGTTGATATTCTGGAAGGTCTATTTATAGATAGAGGATATAACAGTAACATAATCAAAGAAATTAGGACATCTATAATTGATAGAACCTATATAAAACATATACAAAAAAGGACTAGCCATAAGGGTAATTATAAGCCAAAGAATCAACATAAAGTAACTTTTATCACCAGATACACAAGTGACAATAAGGAAATTACTAGAATTATATCAAAAAAATTGGCATATTCTTATGGCTGACCCTGACTTAAGTAAAATACTGGACAAAAGACCTAGCTTCACATATAAAAATAGCAAAAGTCTAAAAAGAATTTTATGTATTGAGCGTAATGATAAAGATTCCAAGTGTTTAAAATGTCCTAGAATAACAGGCACCCTACCATGTGGTAAATGTAATATGTGCCCACTGATTACTAAAGAACAGGTATTTATACATCCAACATTAGATTACAAATTTGAACCTAGATTTTATGCTTCTTGTAACAATATTAACCTGATATATTTGGCCAACTGTGATACATGTCAGGCATTTTATATAGGTATGACCACCAGAAGATTGAGGGATAGAATGTATAACCATATGTATGACATTAAAAAATCTGACCAGCGAAATGCTTTAGCCAAGCATTGTTCAGCATATGCAGGACATAGTTTTAGATTTAGAGTCATTCAGATAGTCCCCATCAATAAGAGAAGAGGCAATGTGATGAATTATTTAGAAAAAGTAGAAACTGAATGGATATTAAAACTGAGAGCACATCAAGAACCAGGTTTGAATCAATTCATCACTATTAAACCCATACTAGAATTACGCAGTTTAAAATAAATATTTATTTATTTATTTATTTATTTTATTCAATTGACTTTTGACTTTTTATGTTCAATATTTACAGCATAATATGATGTTTTAATATCTGATGCACTTTATATTAATTTACTTGAATGTTTTATACATATTTTTTATATATACACACATATACACATATTTAATTGACTAATATATACATATGATAGTGACTATTTGATACATATACATATATATATATTTTTTATGAATTTTTTATGAAGTTTTTCTTATTAGGTCTGTTGATTTTATTGATATAATATATAATAATATTGATTATTTTATATATTTGATATTATTTCACTCAGATTCTAGATTTGCATTCAAACTTAATATAATTGATTAATTGTTTGATTAGAGATACATAATCATTCCACACTATTTAAATGTAAGTGGATGTCTTGATTAATTTAGATCTGATGAAGCGTACCAGGGGTGTACGCGAAAGCGCTCATCTGTTTGTTTTATTTTAATAAAGTACTCATTATTTCTTTCTGTGGAAGTCCGACTACGTCTTTTTGGCTATATAACTCTTGCAGCCTATGAGACTCATAAGCAAGTACTAGGCTAGTTTCAGTGATATCAGTTTTAGGTTATACAAGAATTTTAGGAAGTGATGGATATTGCAAATGTGAAACTAAAGGAGCTGTTTATATTGCTGGCTGCCTGAAATGTGTTTGGTTTTACACAGGAAAAACAGTGCAGTCTGAAACAAAGAATATATGAGAATGTTTATAGTATTAGGATCAAACATGCACAAAATACAGTAATATTTAATGTTTTTTTTTTATTTTTTTTTTTTATTTTAGAAAAGATTCCCAAGACAGCAAAAGGTGGAAACTGGGAAAATCTGACTGAATACAGGGAAATAATGTAACAACTTAGATTAAATGTGAGGGAGAAACCAGGAATTAATGATAATATACCTACTGATTGTTTTAAACACGCATGCTGCTAAATTATAACAATATTTATTGTTTTTTTTTTACTTTTTGTTTTAATATATGTTAGTTTTTTTATGTGCCTTAATTGTTGTGATAAGTTGTCAGATGACTTGATCAGGTGATGTGTTTGGTAATGTAGAGGTTTATCATTTGTTATTTTGCTTTATCCTAAAGAGGTCTCAAATAAAGAATATATGAAAAGAGTTTTAATTATTTGGATGAAAGCTGATTTATATTTATTTTGTGAATAATATTATTAAGATTAATAAAATGTCATTACTCATGACTTTTTAACTATCATTCTCTTTATGTTGATAATTTCATCAAATAATTTGGGAAATTTTTATTTAAATAAATGCTGGTCAGGCACTGAAATAGCCAGGTGTGAGATGACAGAAGTAATCAGCCAATGCTTGCTTACCTACTGGGGGGGGGGGTGTTAGAGGTCTAGTTACACTTTTACCACATGCAAGCAGAGACTTGTAAGTGACAAAGTCACATCCATAATCATGGAGATGAGTTTGGCTTACCACGCTTACACTGCAAAATACTTGACTGTTCACAGTGTTAGTTGCAAGTAAGGGCACAAAACACATCAATTGTTACCTAGCTGATGCCCCCTCCTGTCAGCTGTTGTTTTCATGTTATGTACTCTCTAGTGGTGTGGGAATATATGAGCTCAAGAATGATAGGATGAGGGCTAATGATCAGCAGACAAGAAAGGAAAAATAAACTTGAAAACATTTTTATAAGAAATAGTCTTGTAAGCATCAGTTATTTATTCTTTTTCACTAGTATATAATGAAGTTAGTTGAAGTAAACCATTATCACAAAAAATCTTTAAAATGTATAGAAGAAAATATATTTTGGTCTAGTTTTTTGACAAATCAAAGTTTCTTTTCTTTCAAGAAAAGTTATTCTTATTTCGTTTGCAGTCTTTAAAATGTCTGGCTTTTAAAAACATTAGCCACTTTATATTAAATTGAGTTTATGATATTCTTAATGAAATGTATTAATTTAATATGTTATGTTCTAACAGACGGTTAAATTGCATTTTTTATCCATTATTTTCTCAAAAACAATATTGTTGAAAAATTGGGAATTTTACATACAAATATTCTTTTGCAGTCTTGACAAGACTAAAAACAATGGGTCAGATTTAGGAAAGCTTGCACAGAGTGCAAGAAGAGTGTAGGAGCTCACGGAGGCAATATGTCTGCTGTGCGATCCAGGTACAACCAGCAGGGGCGTGCACGAGAACTGCTATAGCTACTCTTGCACGGACAGCGTCATGGTATGCAAATTACCTCATTTGCTGCTGAAAGCTATGTAAATGAGGTAAATTTGCAATCCAGGAAACACTAACCTGTCCATGGAAGATTAGTGTTATCTGCAGAAATGTACTCCATTGGTAACGGAGTACAGCTCTGCAAATAGCTAAACGGAGCTATGACAGCTCCAAATAAAGGAAGCATACAGTTGAGGAAGCATGCCAATGGCCAAATATAAGGCCATTGGGATTTATAAATGTTTAAAATTATTAAAATCTAACTTTTTTTTCCCCAATCATCAATGTTTAAGCATAGTGCAGCACTGCGCAAATGTGCGGCGCTTAAAAAAACAAGAAAATAATTTAAAAATAGCCAAAAATAGCCATTTTCACTAAAAAGCTTATCCTGACATGCAGGTGAATGGCAGGCTGAAGACAACATGGCCACTGCGTAGTGATTGCTAAGGGGGGGGGGAGCTCAGTGTGAGAGATGTAACCATGCATTAGTAGGCAATCCTATGCAAATGAGGATAAGGATAGTGAATCCCAATTTTCCCCAGCATGTGAGCCATGTCCTAAGAGTGTAAGTGTAGGAGTAGGTGAGTAGTAGAGTAGAATATAGGTAACAGCATGAGGAGGTGTGTCAGAAAGGCTGTAAGCTTATTGGAGCACAGTGTCTTGTGTTTGCCCTGAGTTGCACAGGATTGCAAGAGGCGTGTCTACAGTTGTCCTTTTTGAAAACCAGAAACCAAAGGCGTACGCCATGAATATATCTGAAATTTCTTGCAAACGTGCACACAGCGTGTGTGCACATGTGTGCTCATGTGCACTTGTTTGCGTGGCGCTCCCCTGGGCGGAAGCAGAAAGGGAAAAGGAAGGAAAATAAGTAGTAGGAATTTAACCAAGGAGAACTAGCAGAGCTGCCAGGTAAAATATATCAGAATCAGCCAATTACACAGGTGGCAGACTAGCTCAGCCCAGCCTAGCACTTTAAACTCTGCAAACAGCATTCTTCCCTCTTTTTTCCAAAGAACTCTGCAACACTGCAGTATACAAAGAGGGAATGCTTAAAAACTTTAAAGTCAGACAAAATGTTAGCGGCTGCTCTTGTTATCATAAACCAACATGTGCAAGGTGCTGAGGGTGGTTATGTTGTGAATGCTGCTGAGCAACCCACAGTGAGGAGACGGAGAAGAGTGTACAGACCCAGGGTAACCTACCTGAGCTGGAGGTAGTGGAATGCTATAGGGTGGACAGAGACCTCCTGCAGCAAATTGTTGAGCTGTGCTGGCTACGCCTCACACACAGAACCAACAGAGGGGAACCCATCCCAGTGGATACCAAGGTATGTGTTGGCCTAAGAATACTAGATACAGGTACCTTCCAGAGACCAACTGGTGATATGATGGGGATTTCACAGGCATCAGCATCCAGTGTACTGCACCAGTTCCTGGATGCCATGTCAGCACATGTCGGTGAGCACGTATATTTCCCCAATTCCTGTGAGGCATTGGCCAGCAATATGCATCTTTTCCACCAAATAGCAGAATACCCTGAGGTAGTGGGTGCAATAGACTGCATGCACATACACATCAAAGCACCACCCGGTGAGCGGGGTAGGGTCTACATCAACCGCAAGGGCTTCCTCTCCATCAACTGCCAGGTTGTGTACGATGCCCGGGGTGTAATAATGAATGTGTGTGCTGGCTGCCCTGGAAGTTATCACGATTCCCACATCTGGCATCTGATGCAGCTGTACCAGAGATTTGCCAATGGGGACATCCCTGATGGTCACCTAGTGGGGGATGCTGGATACGCACTGGAGCCGTGGCTGATGACACCCATCAGAAATGCACACACACACACCCGAACAAGAACTCCATAATGAGGCACACGCACAAACAAGAAACATAATTGAGCGTGTGTTTTGGATGCTCAAGTTATGGTTCCGGTGCCTGGACACATCTGGTGGAGCCTTGAAGTACTCACCAACTACATGTACCCAAATTGTCATGGTATGTGCCATGCTACACAATATGATCCTGCGGAAACAGCTGCAGCAGGAACAACATGGGGCAGGGCCAAACAGCCCCCCACCAAAAAATTAATGCCCTTCTACAGGAAGTAGAATGTTTAAATGAATCTATTATAAAAGATGTGGATTTTGTTGAATGGTATGATTTATATTCCAAACAGTTTACTAATGCAAAAAGTAAAGTGCATAATGTTTACAATAGAAAAATGAATAAAATAGAGTGAGATATGGAAATGTATAGGACAGGAAGAGCGTACATCTGGCCTAAGTATACAGATGAAAGGGAAGGGGTATTTGAAGTAGTAGAAACAAAAGGAAGAAGAAGAAAGTATAGGTTGAACGAAGAAGAAAATTTTCAAGGGGGGCGATTTTACCCGGCACCAAAAAGATGGCAAAGGGGATACAATCAATAGAGAATACAGATGGAATGATTGACGGAGAAGGTGGTGGAAAAAGTGTACAGAAGCATGCACCCCCCACCCCTGTAGACAACAGAAGTAATGAGAAGGCATCTACTTTTTGTACCAGTATTAGTATACCTGAGGAAAATCCAGTAAGGCATCCGAACATACATTGCTTTGAAGGGTTTAAAGTATACAACTATACACAAGTTCAGGTTACTACGGAAATTACTACATTGTTTAGCAAGGGGATGAAATTCATACCCACAGTTAAATTTGATATTTTTGATGCCATAAAAGAGGTGAAATTATTCTGTAGAAGACTTAATCTTGCTATACAGTTCAATCAAGGCCAGAATAAGGGAAAAGGAAACACTAATTGCAACAAGTTAACTAAGAAAAGCACGTACATTCCTGTATCTAACGCACAGATAGCTTTATACGAGAAAATGGTTTGTAAAGATTTACACATTTTACACAGGAATATAAAGAATAACAAGTTAGATCCCACAGCTAATAAGGACAATTTACTAACTGAAGAAAGGAAATGTTTAGAGAATCTCATTATGAATGATGAGATAAGAATAATGAAGCCAGATAAAGGTGGTGGGATTGTGATTTTTGAAAATAAAGAATATCTAAGAGAAATACAGAAGATCCTAAATGAATCTGGTAACTACGAACAAGTGTCGTTGAACCAAATAAATACAGGATATAGAAGGATAGATTTTGCTGTAGAGGAGTATTTATTAGATAGAAGAATAACCAATGAAGTATATGAATTTTTCAAAAATGATTTCCCATTATTATCTAAAATTATAGGAATACCTAAATTACATAAAAATCTGGAACATCCACCTTTTAGACCTATTATATCTGGCTCCAAATCAAAAACATTTAAGTTAGGGGTAGCCATTGACCACTGGATGAAACATATATATACTAAAGTTAACCATATAGTAAAAGATTCATGGGATTTTTTGAGCAAACTAACGGATGAAGTTTGGCAGGAGAATTTGATTTTCCTCACAGTTGATGTGAAAGATTTATTTTCCAGTATACCGGCAGACATTGGTCTTGAATATTTTTGTAATAGCATGACCAAGTATTCATGTTGTAGTTGGGACAGGATCAATCTCATCATGGATATGATGGGGCTGGTCCTAGACCACAACTACATCTTCCACTCGGGTCAACACTATAAACAAACTTGTGGTGTTGCAATGGGGGCTTCTTGTGCCCCCATCTTTGCCAATTTGGTTATGCTCGAGTGGGAGAACAAGTACATCTTCCCAAGTGAATATTACCAATACATTGGACTATACACTAGGTTCCTGGATGACATGTTTATTTTATGGAAAGGTCCAGAAGAGAAGATACAAGAGTTCTTAGAGTACCTTAATAACACCACGGAATTCCTCAAATTTACCTACCAGTATGACAAAGTGGGAATGGCATATCTGGACACTTGGATTAGTACTACAGGACAAGGGTTTGAGTCTAGAATATACAGAAAACCCACGTTTTCAAATGACTACATACATTATAGCAGTTGTCATCCTGGCCACATCTTTCGTAATGTAGTTAAAGGCCAATGCATAAGGATAGCCAGAATGTCATCGACTAAGGAGATTATGCAAAGTGAATTAGATATTCTTTTCAAGTTATTTTTAGATAGAGGTTACCCTAAACATATGTTGATTAACATTACGTCTTATGTTAAGAAAGAATGGGGTAGTAAATATGTACCACTACTGGGTACAGGCAGTATGGTGAGTACTAAAGTCCAAATAGACCGAGATAATAGAGTATGCATCATCAGGTTTAACCCCTATACCAACATCATGACAGAAATTTTAAAGAAACATTGGGACATAATTACTAGTAATGTACCTATTGGAAACATACTAGGTACAAAACCCTCTATAGTATATAAAACAGGTTTGAATTTAAAAAGAATAATAGAGACTAAGAAAAGGCCTACACAGGAAACAGTAGGAAGGGCACTACGAGTTGTGGTGCATGTAGTCAGTGTAAATATATTAACACAAAATGTAGGATGAGACTTAAGAATATTGTGAAATCTGTAGTATACCCTAAGAAGGGTAATTGCAATACACAGCGTATTGTGTATATTGCTGAGTGTGAGAAATGCGTATACTATATAGGAAAGACTGAGAGGAAATTCAAAACTCAGTATACGAGCACCTGTATAGTATTAGGAAAGGAGATACTAAGAACGCTCTAAGTAGACACATTATAGAAAAGGGAAGTGAACATAGTTTTAAATTTGCTATTATAGACCAGGTAGAGGTAAATGACAGAGGAGGAAATTGGAAAATATATTTAGCTTGGTTAGAAAGCAAGTGGCAGATATGTTTAGATGCCACATCCCCCCCGGGTATAAATGACTATATAAGTATCAAGCCTTTTTTGGCGTTAGAGTAAGGAAATTTCATCAGCCTAGTACATTTTATATATATTTTATACATTAACACACAGTACATATTTTTACTTATTTATATATATTTACTATGAATTTATAAATTTAAAATTTTAGCATAGGGTAGATAGTATAAGGGACCCAATAATGAAATGTATCATGCACTGTATAAAAGCACTTTAGTACTAGTATATAGTACATTTTATGACAGTGGTTAATATACATATTTTTGTGACTTTTATTGCATTTTATTCACAACAAATGTCAATTGAGTGATTTTGTTTTTAATTAACAATTTTGTTTTTAACCAATTATGTAATTAACTTTTTGGCGTCAAAAATTTGTGTATATAAAGGAAGTGACATGTTAAGGTAAATGGTTCTGAAGAAATCTGGTGAATGCAGATGAAAGTGCTCAACCATTCTTACTAGATGTACTTTGTGGTGCTGGCAGTTATCGAATAAAGTTGTGTGAAAAAAAGCAACAGGCGAGTTTGCTTCTGATTCACGGCTCGAGTCCAGGGGATCTACGCTTGCTATTCTAAGAGTTATTGCCAAGGCCTGCACAGGCACAGTGTGACTCGGAGGAGGAACAACCTGAGCCTGCCCCAGTAGGCAGAAGGAGGTGTGCCCAGTATGCCTTGACCTTGGCCTTGGCAAAGAGGCAACACATAGCAGATACACTGACTCAGTAGGAACCCTGGAAATGACACCTCTCTCTGACTCGCACATACAGTAAAAGGGATGCCTAACTTGACACTACCTGTTTTCAAACATGTATAGGGAGTGTAATATGTGCATCTGACATAGGCAGCCCTGCAGCACCACCACCTGAGGCATGAGTCCCTATTTTAAGCAATATAAAGCACTGCTAAACATATTTTACCAGTATTGAGCATATTTAAATACAATTGCACGTAGCTGCGCACCTCGCTAACCAGTGCAACATCAGGCAACGTCGGGCAACGTTGGGCAATGTTGGGCAAAGTTGGGCAAAGTCGAGCAAAGTCGGGTAAACACGCTCACACCTGCTTTACTGTTTCTTAACAAGTCAGGTCTGCCCAGCAGGAAAATAAAAAGCAGTGACAGGGTTCGAACTCAGGATACTTTGCACTATAGTCACAGTACTGAACCACTAAGCCATGACAGCATTTCATTGGCACAGACACAACTTAAGTCACTCACACATACCAGTTGGGGGGGGGTCACATACCTAACAGTCACAGCCAGCAGGACAATTGTAGACAAACGCAAACACAAACAAATGCTGCATCCTGCCCTCTGAAGAGGCATATGAGTATCCTCCCCCCAGGCCTATGCAGACAGATAACAGCAGGCCAGGCAGTGTGATGTGGGTTGGGTAGGCTATGAAGTCACAAACTAATATGTGTGTAATTGGAAGCTAAGGTCTGTAGTATAGTGGTATGCCTCAAGCCAGTACGATAGGCAACAGTACAGACTGAAATGGAGTACCTGACATAGCAGTGCAGGCCTAGCAAATGTGTAAGTGTCAGGTGTACCCCTCATCCTATGTACACCCACAGTAACAATCAGGTGTGCCCCCCCCCGGGTAGAAATGTACAAATAATAGCTGTCCTCCCTGTATGTAGAAATGTTGATAAGTCTATGCAAACTGACTCATGGAAGCCCTGCAGGCACAGCATGCTTCCTGTTGATGTACAACACAAAGGTGAGCCCTGAAGTAAAAACCAACTTGATTTTTCACACACATATAGTATATATGCCCATAGTGGGCATGCTCACACACTTAAACAAATTTAGCAAATTTCAGTCAGCAAGATACTGAAAGGTCATACTGGGCATGCTCACACAAACAAGTAAAGCAAATGTCAGTCAACAACATACTGAAAGGTCATACTGGGCATGCTCACACACTTTGGCCATGTCTGAGTACAGCAGTGGGCCACACATATCTGGCAGTTGCAGTTCTTACTCCAGACACTTGTCACTATTCACCAATCCTGCCTTGCACACACAGTGATATGAAAAAAGACCCATATAATATATTGGACCCCTGTCATAATAAAACTATGTACTACAAGTACTTAAGTTTGTTCAGTGAAAGTGAAAATGCAAAGAAGATCAATAAATCTCCGATCAATATCATCAAGAAACAATGAGCACTCCTAACATTATCCAAGCCATGTTCTGGCAAAAATATTGCCAAAGAGTCCATAGAGAACCATGAAGCTTTCTTTCGCTAAGTCATAAATATCAATGTAAACTCATATATGTTCTGAGTCAGTGAAAAGTGTAAATGAATACATGTACATGACTGACATTGCCAACATCTTGTCAGACAGGTTCATACATATTTACCCCCCTCTCACTGATAAAAGGGCCCATTACCATACCTGGAGACTGTGAAAACCCAGAAATCACATATACAATGGTTAAACAGCTCTATTCAAACCTAAAAACATGGCGTCTATGGGATGACATGGTTTCCCTGGCTGTGTCATATATGAACACCAAAACAAACAGACCCTGCACCTGAACAGTGTGTTGAGGCTCGCACTCTGTACATGATATGAAACTGTTGAATGGGTTACAGCAATGTTTGGCACACTCCACAAGTGTCGGTGCACAACAGACCATGGGAACTATAGTCTTATAAGCCTAATAAGCCTGATCTGCAAGGCCATGGAGTCCATCATTATGGAACTCATAAACAGAGCTATTGGGAGCCTACAAACACCCAACCCTACCCATTGTGGTTTGATCAGGAACAGATCATGGTTCCTAAACCTGCTAGACAATTTTCAAGGCAGTCACCCAGGACATACATCAATGAAATGAGCTCCACATGGCCTACATAGACCTTGAAAAGCCCTTTTCCAACATTCCACACACATGTCGTATCCACAAAATCAGCAACCTGTGCATAAACACGTATGTCATCTGATGGATTGCCAACTGGGACACAGATAGTTCCCACAAGGTAAGAATTGTGGTCTCCTGTTCAAGCTGGTAACTGCTGTCCCCCATGGCTCAGTCCTGGGACCCCTCTTGTCTGGTGTATATGTTTCAGAAATACAGTCAAACACATGAGGGCTATGTTTAGCAAACTTTGTGGATGACTGCAAAAAGGTTGTCATAACTGATGTTTGGGACAACAGAGACATCCTTTAAAAGGGTCTCAGTCAGACAGATGTGGTGTCAAAATTATGGCCTCCAGCTATAGTCATACAAATACCACATAGGTGCCAACACCCTAAATATGGAGGTAATAATAAGGGATCTATGGACACATGTGGATAGTCATCTCTACTTCCAGAAACACATTCACAACGTGGTTAGAAAATCATGCTATGTGTTCCCACAAATTGCCAAGTTCTTTACATGTAGGTCAAAGGAGGTTCCCTCTACTCATCAGTCATCGGACACATCAGAGAGTATAATGGCACACTTGCGATGAATCTGACTAGGCACCTTCAGCAGCTGGAAAGACCACTGAATGACTTCAACAAGAGGATTACTGGCCTCAAACAGTTGCCCCATGCAACAAGACTGAATTTAACTCAATCTGTACTCTGTTGCATACTGTCTACTCAGGTGATCTCTGCCCAACAGACAGGTCCATGTCCAATGCAGAACTGATATACATGTGCTATCTGAAGTAAACCCAAGCTCACTGTGCCACATGCTCTAGGGATATCATCATCACAACAATGAATAGAACATGTTGGAGGGATACATTACTAACTCACAGACTTCCCTTGCTTTCGAACAGGCTCCCAATCTACATTAAACTGAGTCCCTAACTGACACTCTTCCAGAGGAGCCTTGATGAGTGTATGTGAAACTGAACTGTCACACCATGGATCACTTCATCAGCTCTACTACACAGAGGCCTAGGGAACTAACCCCATGTGTGGTGATAGCTGCACACTCTGGCCATACTAATATATGCCTTCAGGCAGATAGCCTATTACCTATCTATGTACCTATATATATATATATATATATATATATATATATATATATATATATATATGTAGGGGGAACACAGTATAATAAGCCAAAGATGGATGGGCAGAGATGTGTGTAAGACAGTGACCATGACAGGGAGCCATCCAGGACTGTCCCACACAGCGCACATCCCAATGGCACAAAAGACATGAGGTGCATATCTCACCCACTGTACATAACAGCCACCAATATCTGTAAGCATTAAAGTGTATGTGGTCCATGTGCTTGCTGTACAACATGACTGTACAATGAAGTACACATCTACTATCTGTAGACATGTACCTGCCACATAGGTTCATAGGTATGTAGTAGACTATCTTCACGAAGGCATATATTAGCCTAGGCAAGTTGTGCAGCTTTCACCACCCCATTGGGTAGTCTACCAAGCCCTAGTTCTAATAGATAGTACCCTAAGCCCCTTTCTAGTGGGGCTGCTGATGTGATGCCTGCCGTGAATTGTCTGTTTCCCATCCTCTCATCAAGGTTCCTATTGAAGAATGTCAGTGAGGGGCTCTGTCTGATGTACATTGGGACTCTGTTCCACAGTAAAGCAAGTGTCCGGGATGGTACTCTATCCCACCAGCATGTTGTATTCATTGTTGTGATGAGGTTCATATCCCTGGAGTGTGTAGTGTGACTCAATTTTGTTATCCGTAAATGGAGCATGTTCAACAGTTATGTGTTGGACATGGCTCTGTATGTTAGGCAGAGTGTGCCTCTGGCTAGGTGGTATGCAACGGAGAACAGATTTAGTTTTACCAGTTGTGTTGCATAACACAACTGTTTGAGGCCAGTAATCCTCTTGGTGAGGTACCTCTGTGGTCTCTACTGCTGCTGGATATGCTTAGTTGAGTGCATCCAAAATGGTGCATTGTACTCAATGATGGGTCTGATGACTTAAGAGTAGAGGGCCACCACTACCTCTTTTGATCCTGATGCAAACCCTTTGTTGATTAGATGGGCCACATAGGATTTCCCAATCACTTTGGCAACATGGTTGTCAAAGGAAAGATGACTATCTACTTGTGTCCCCAGATCCCTTATTATCTTGTCAGTTTTAAGGGGGTAACACCTATGTGGTAGTTTGTGGGTACTTTGTTTTCACCAAAGGGGATTACTATGCATTCTTCCACATTGAGCTTGAGGCCATGATTCTGACACCACACATCTGTCTCATAGAGGCCCTTCTGGAGAACATTTGTGTCATCCGGGGAATCTATTATGGCAAACACTTTACAGTTCTCAGCAAACTTAGTCAACCACAACCCTCCTGTGTTGGGATGTATTTTGAGAAGTCTATACCAAACATGAGGGACCCCAGGACTGAACCCTGGGGGACACCAGCTGTTACCAGTGTAGTCTGACATGTAGCCAGCAACTCTTAAATTCTGGGATCTATCTGTGAGTCAGTTTGCAATCCATCTTGTGATGTATGGATTCATGCCCAGGCTGGTGAGTTCATCTATGATACCTGACTGGGGAATGGTGTCAAAGGCCTTAGTGAGGTATAGGTAGGCTGTGTGGAGCTCATTTCAATCATCTGTAGCCTGGGTAACTGACTCAAAGAAATCCACCCAGTTCAGGAGGCGTGATCTGCATTTGACGAAGCCATACTGGGTGTGCTCAACTATGTGAAGGTTCCCAATGTCTTTATTGTTGACTTCCATTATGATTGGCTCCATTGCCTTGCAGATCAGACTCGTCAGGTTCATGGAGCGTGAATGCCAAGGGTCTTTTGTGGCCCCACCCCTGTGGAGTGGGAAGAACATTGCTGTGCAACATTCTATGGGTACATATCCTATAGAGAGCATGTAGAGAGAGGTGTAAGTATCCTTGATGAATATGGATTCATCCCCACCCTATGTGCTATGATCCAGGTTCTGATTCTGGAAGGTATGTAGTATCCTAGTAGTGCTGGTGTGCTCTCTGGAGCCTTGAACTAGGTTTCTAGTACTGCACAGATATCAATATTTTCCATACTGAGAAGTGCCTCGAGTGTGTGCATCTGGAGGCTGAGACTTCTGGCAATGAGTAGCATTTAGCTCACTTTGTGGTTATTTGTGTTGGTTACGGGGTTTGGTTTGTCCTGAGTGACTGGTGTTCCACACCTGAAGTCAACGCCTCATTGGTCCGATCTGACCATAAGCTAATTACCCTACATATCCACATTCTGCCCGCACCCCCCATTAAGGAAACCATGTTAAAAAATATCTCCAAAGACAACTTCATGATTCTTAAGACAGAAGTGTTGAACTTCAGGACACCCATGCAGATGGACAATATAGTTACGACTACTGAATCCTACACAATTGCACTTTATAAGCACTTACATGAGTGCATGGATCGTGCTATCCCAAACAGAACCAAGATGCTATTCTCCAAGAAAAGGAAGCCAATTTGGTGGTTCCCTGCCATAAACAAACTGCACAACAGAAGGAAGAAACTGTTGCAAAAGAGGTAAAACCCATGAGTGGAGGAGCTCCCTACTCAGCCTCAGTAAGAAGTTGCGATCCCTGATAAAATCCTCCAAGGCTAGTTACGAAAACAAAATCACTACTGATTCTAAAGACAACTACAAAGCATTCTATAGCTATGTCAAGAATCACAATGGCAACACTCAGATCTTCTCTGAGTTACAGCACAATGGCACTAAATATACAGACCCAACTGATATTGCCAACATCCTGGCAGATAGGATCAGTGCTAACTTTACCCCCCTGTCACCCATGAAAGAGCCCATCTCTATACCGGAAGAATGCAAAGTTGCTGTCATCACGGCTGCACAGGTGAAAACCACTCTCCAAAGCCAGGAACACAGCATCCATGGGGCCAGATAACATCCCAGGCTGTGTTCTACATGAACTACAGAACGAACTGGCACCACACCTAAGTACCATGTTCAATCATAGCCTCACCTCAGGCTTTGTGCCTGCTGAATGGCGCACAGGAACGGTTATCCCACTACACAAGGGGGGAGCCACCACGGACCCTGGGAACTAGCACCACATTAGCCTGATGAGCCTGGTCTGCAAGGCCATGGAACATATCATCATGGAACTTATAAACAAAGACATTGGCAATCTCTAAACTCTGGACCACAACCATTTCAGGTTTGTAAAAGACAGATCATATCTCCTAAACCTGATAGACTTCTTCAAAGCAGTCACCAAAGCCGTAGACAAGGGTAAGGTGGTTCACACAGCCTATCTAGATCTTGCCAAGGCTTTCGACACCATCCCCCACTCTGGAATTATAGATAAACTCACTAAACTAGGTATAAATCCCTATGTCATAAGATGGGTTGCCAAATGGCTCACTGACAAAACCCACACTGTGAAAGTAGCAGACTCCAAGTCCGACTTCAGACCAGTGACAATGGAGTACCACAAGGTTCAGTCCTGTGTCCTGTCCTGTTTGGTATCTACTTCCCTGAAGTACAGGTTAACACAGAAGGTCTTTGGCTAATGAAGTTCCCAGATGACTGCAAACTACGAGCCATAATCAAAACTACTAACGATGTGGACATCCTACAAAAGGGCCTCACTGAGATAGATGCCTGGTGTCAAAGCCATGGCCTCAAGCTCAATGCCAAAAAGTGCATTGTCATCCCCTTTGGTAAAAACCCTGTACCCATGAACTACAACATAGGCAGTAGTATACTTAACACTGAAAGTGTGATAAGAGACCTTGGGACACAGGTGGTCAGTAGACTCTCCTTTGAAAATCACATTGCCACAGTAGTCAGGAAATCCTTCGACGTGGCACACCTCATCACAAAAGGTTTCTCATGCAGAAAAAAAGAGGTCATTGTTCCCCTCTACTCATCACTCATTAGAACCATTATAGAGTACAACGCCCCTTTTGGTATGTACCTCACAAGACATCTACAACAACTGGAAAGCCCGTAGAAATACCTCACAAAGAGGATTAGCGGCCTCAAATACATGCCCTACACAGACCGTCTCAAAACACTCCAGCTTTACTCTGTCGCATATTGTCTACTCAGAGATGATCTCTGCCTAACATACAAAGCTATGTCAAACACAGAGCTGTTGGACATGCTCCACTTAAAGAAATCCCACTCTCTCGAGCTTCGGCCCCAAAACCAGGACCAAAATACAAAAGGAGGGGGTGTATCCATTTTCATAAAGGATACCCACACCTCCAGGTTAGTGGCACAGCACGAGGCCTCGGAGACCATCCAAGTGTAAATAACAATGGGCAAAGCTGCTTATCAGATCATAGCCTGCTACAGATTACCTACCTTGTCTCAGGAACCTCACTCAGCATTCCTGAGAACACTGGAAAATATAAAGGTCCTACCAAACACCATGATATTAGGAGATTTCAACTACCCAAACACTGACTGGGAGAATTACTCAAGTACAAACTCCTTTGCCCAATGCTTCCTTGAGTTTATAAACTCAAACGCCCTGGAACAGCTGGTCACCATGCCCACTAGAGGTGACAACATACTGGACCTCATCATCACCAACATGGGGGATCAGTGTTCCACACCAGAGGTAAATCCCTCGCTGGTAAGATCAGATTATAAAGTAATCACACTGGACATCCACATCCCAACCCCACTCCCAGTCAAGGAAACCACTGTGAAAAACTTTTTCAAAAGCAAACTTCACACTTCTCAAGACTGAAGTGGAAAGTTTCAAAGCCCCCTTGCTACAGGATAATGCTATCCAATCAGCAGAATCATTACAAGTGCATTATATGAGCATCTACAGGGATGCATGGATCGAGCCATCCCGAGTAAAACCAAGACTCACTCCTCCAAAAAGAGGAAACCAGTCTGATGGCCCTTGGCCATAAATAAGCTTTACAACAGAAGGAGGAAACTACTACATGATAGAGCAAAATTCCAAAAAGGAAAGGCATCACTGATCATTATTAGCAAGAAACTATGATCGCTCATAAAATCATCCAAGGCCAGTTTCTAAAGAAAAATTGCCAAGGAATCTAAAGATAACCACAAAGCCTTCTTTAGCTATATCAAACATTTAGGTGGCAACTCTCAGATATGCTTTGAGCTACTGCAAAATGGCAAAAAATGCACTAAAACCAACTGACATTGCCAACATCCTGGCAGACAAGTTTAGTGCAAACTTCACCCCCTCACCCCCAAAAGGGCCTGTGTCCATCCCAGAAGAATGCAGAGCCCCAGACATCACGGACAATGCAGGTAAAAATAGCCCTCTCCAAAGCTAAGAACACAGCATCAATGGGACCGGATGATGTCCCAGGCTGCGTCTTACATGAGCTCCAAAAGGAACTAAACCCTCACCTAAATTCACTGTTCAGACTCAGCCTTACCACAGGCTATGTACCCAAAGAATGGCATACAGCAACAGTCATCCCGCTCCACAAAGGTGGTGCCACAACAGAACCTGGGAACTATCACCCTATAAGCCTGACCAGCCTGGTCTGCAAAGCTATGGAGTGAATTATCATGGAACTCATAAACAGAGACTTTGGGAAGCTCCAGACACTGTACCCTATCCAATTCGGCTTTGTTAAAGGCAGATCTTGCCTCCTAAACCTAGCTGACTTCTTTGAAACAGTTACCAAGGCCATAGATGAAGGGAAGGTAGTCCACACAGCCTACCTGGATCTCACTAAGGCCTTCAACACCATTCCCCACTCTGGCATCATAGACAAGCTTACCAGCTTGAACATTAACCCCTATGTCATGAGATGGGTGGCCAACTGGCTCATGGATAGAACACACATGGTCAGAGTTGCGGGTGCCATGTCCGACTCTAAACCAGTCACAAGTGGCATCACACAGGTCTCAGTCCTGGGACCCCTCCTGTTCAGTATATACTTCTCTGAGTTACAGGCAAGCACGGGAGCACTATGGCTGACCACGTTTGTAGATGACTGCAAACTGGGGGCCATAATTGACTCTCTGGCTGACACAGGCATCCTCCAGAAGGGTCTTACAGAGACAGATACCTGGTGTCAAAACCATTTCCTCAAGCTGAATACCAAAATATGCATATTCATCCCCTTTGGAAAAAACAAAGTGCCAATGAATTACCACGTAGGTGGTAATCCACTAGGTACGGAAAATATAATTAGGGACCTGGGGACCCAGGTAGATAGTAACCTCTCCTTTGATAATCACATTGCCAAAGTAGTTACATATTCCTTCTGTGTAGCCCACCTAATCACAAAAGCGTTCACCTCTAGATCAAGAGAGGTCATTGTGCCCCTCTACTCATCATTAGGCCCATAATAGAGTACAATGCTCCATTTGGTATGCACCTTAATTGGCACATGCAACAGCTGGTAAGACCACAGAAGTACCTCACCAAGAGGATCATGGGCCTCAAAGAGATGCCCTATGCAGCTCGACTAAAGAAACTCCAGCTCTACTTGGTTGCTTACTGCCTGCTCAGAGGTGATCTATGCCTGAAGTATAAGGCCATGTCCAACCCGAAATTAATGGACATGCTCCACCTCAAGAAAAACAAATCTCTTAGAGCCACACACTCCAGTGAATTAAACCTCAGCAAAGCAATAAACAGGACATGCTGGAGACATAGATTCCTGTCCCAGAGACTTCCCTCGCTCTTGAACAGAATCCCAGTTGATGTTAGGCAGAGCCCCTCGCAGACTCTCTTCAAGAGGAATCTTGACGAGTGGATGGGAAATTGTAAATTTACCCCTGGGATCACTTCAGTGGCCCTGCTAGACAGAGACCCAGGAAACTAATTTAAAAGGGAGGAGAAAGCCAACATATTCTGGCTAGGCTTATAAATGTCCTTGGGCAGATAGCCTAGTACCTACCTATGAACCTATGAACCTACACGCTCTAGGGACCTAAACCTTGTCACCACAATAAACAGAACATGCCAGAGGGATAGATTCCGGTCCCAGAGACTTCACACACTCCAGAATAAACTACCTATCTATATCAAACAAAGCTCCTCATTAGCACTCTTCAAGAAAAATCTTGATGATTGGATGGGAAATAGGAAATTCACCCTGGGGATCACTTCTGTGTCTCTGCTCGACAGTGGCACAGGAAAATAAATTTCTTGGGTGGAAAAATCCAGGGTACCTTTTTGGCTGGGCTTGTATAGGCCCCAGTGACGATAGCTTAGTACCTACCTATGAACCTATGAAGCTTTGAGCTTTGCCTAAAAAAAGGTAATATGGGTACAGCAAGAGCCTTGGCCAGTATTCAAAAGCATAGGGGCGACAGATGAAAACCATCTGTAGCGAAGCAACAAGGCTTGTCTATCATGTCATCAGAGGCAGACAGAGACTGGATCCCCTTTGAATGACACCAGAAGCTCAGCCAATTTTTGAAGTTTGTCATCTTTCTGTTATATTGCAGTATCATGTAGGTGAAGGTAAGATGCTACTCAAGGTTTGACCCTGTGTGTGCCAGCATGTGGTGCATCAACCCATATATGATATGGTCATGGCCTATGCATACAATACACTCACAATACACCTAGTATGATAAGCTTGCTGAGGTTAGCAAATGTGAAAAAAACCTTTGTGCAGCTGTCAGCAAGTAATGTCTGTATTGCACCCTGTAACTCCATATTGCTTGCTGAAGTGTAAAGAAGTACTTAGTTTGGATTAAGAACACCGCACTTGCCAACTGTGTGTGTGTGTGTGTGTGTGTGTGTGTGTGTGTGTGTGTGTGTGTGTGTGTGTGTGTGTGTCTGTCTGTCTGTCTCTCCCTGGGGAGGAACAACCTTTTTGGAGACTACTCACACACCTTAAAAGTGGTATACTCATCTTTGTCAAGTCTGATGATGTCACCAACCTACAAATATACCTGTGGAAAAGTGAAATCCTAGTAATGTGTATAGAGCGTTGTGTAAATGCATACTGCTGTAGTATCATAATGCAGTTAGGAAAGAGTTTGAATCTTGCACTTGCTGTGTGTGTGTCTGTGCTCCAGGTGTGTGACACCGTTAGCCAATGTGGAGTGGGTTTTGATTTTTCTAGTGTATGACATATTACAATGACAACTGTATGTGCATTACACATGTAAGGTAGCTGTGGGGCAAATCCATATACATACATGTGACCTCAAGAATTTCATAGGTGGGTACTCTGCTTTCTCCATGAATGCATGTGTTATCTTTGCCAGAGCATGCTGTCACTTTCCAGGCCTTAGGTCACTTCTGTATGCTTCTGACAAGCTTGGCCACTGCAGTGATCACTGGGCTACGTCTTCTGTTTCACATCCACTCATCACGGTTTCTATTGAAGAGTGTGAGTGAGGGTTTATGTTTGAGGTATATTTGAAACCTGTTCCAAAGCAAGCAAAGTCTGGCAAAGATGACTAATCATTATTGGTGTGCAACAACCTGTGTGGATCTGCATGTAAACCATTTATTGCTTATGTGCTCCACAGAGGGATTTCCAAAACCCTTTGGTAATGTGATCATCAAAGGAGAGATGACTTAACACATGGCTCTGTGTATACATTAGTACCTGTTCGACATTTTGGGGGCTACTACCTATGTGGTACTCTGGGGATACTTTGTTTTCTAAAAGTGGATAACTATGCTTTCTTAGGCTTATAGCTTTACAGCATGAGTTTGACACCAGGTATCTGTCTGCATGATACCCTTTTGGAGGATGTGTGTGTCATCTGGAGAATAAAGTATAGCCCACAGTATGCATTGTCATCAAACGTGGGCAGACATATCCCTACAGTGTTTGCTTGTACCTAAGAAAGCTATATGCCAAACAGGAGTGGTCCCAGGACTGAGTGCAGGTGAATACCACTTGTTACTGGCATAGAATAGTACATGGAGGCTGCAAATGTTACTGTGTGTCCTACATCTGTGCGTCAGTTGTCAAGCCATCATCTAACAATTGTTTATGGTCAGTCTGTTGAGGTTATGTATAATACCAGTATGTGGGATGAGTATGAATTGCTAGTGAGCTATAGCTTGGCTGTGTTGACCTACCCTCCCTCACCTATAGCCTTGTTGACTGGCTTGAAGTCTACTAGGTGTAGGAGCCATGATCTGGCCTTTAGAGAACCTAAGTGGGTCTGGTGCAGTGTTTGCAGGTTCATAATGTCTCTGTTAATGAGTTCCATAATGCTGTGCTCCATAGCCTTCCAGATAACGTTGGTCTGGCTTATAGGGTGAGAGTTTCCAGGACCTGTTGTAGTTTTACCCTTAATAAATTTATGTTAACATTTGCACTGGGTGTGATGAGGGTGGGCAGGTTTAAGAATAAGTATATTAGAGGGTCAGGCCAGGTTTGACGGTTAGTAGACCATGCCAGATAGGCAGGATTAAGTTGGTTTGTACATGTGCTGAGGAGGGATGCAGAGTATATTGTGAAATATATGCTAAGGATGAAGACGCCAGGTAACAGGAAAAGAGGAATGCCTAAGATGAGGTTTATGGCTGTGGTGAGAGAGGACATGCAGGTGGATGGTGTGATAGCACAAGATGCAGAGGCCAGGAAGAAATGATGTACTGTGGCGACCTCTAATGAGAGCATCCGAAAGGAGAGGAAGAAGAAGACATTGTAGCTCAGCCCTTGTGGACTGTGAACACCATTACCGTGTGTCATTCCACAAGTATGTAACCTGTATAGAGGCTGCATCTGGACAGAGCGTTTAGGTGAGTGTTGACTTCATATGTCAGCTTGTGTATGACACAGCCAGGGACACTGTCCAGTACCATTGCCACTGTGGTGTGTACTTTGTTAAAGAGATGTTTTAACTAGAGTGTCTGTGAATCATCAGGTTTTACATTCTTCAGGTCTGGAAATGTGGCCCTTGTTTAATGACAGGGTGGTGAAATCTGCATTCAAACTGTCTGACAAGGAATTGGTAATGTCAGTCAGATAAGTGTACTTTGTGACCATTTACATTAACTGTGACTCGATCTGAGATTTCCCCTGTAGATTATGAACAACACTGAAGAAAGCTTTAGTGTTGTCTTTGGAATCCTTGCCATTTTGTATTTTGAAGCATGCCTTGTATGTTTATTGAGCCATTGTATTTTTCCAATGATACTGACCAGAGAAGTTATCCTTTCTTGGTATGTAACTCTTTTGGTACAACTTCACACTTTCTATTATATATTTAGTTTATGGCAGGGGTCCATGAGACTAATGCACTTTTACTGTATAAGTGAGAATTTCTTGTGTTTGTGATAGCACGGTCCATGCAACCCTGTAGGTGAACAGTGTGCATTAATAAAGGATTATGCAGCTGGGACAGTGTTAACTTTAGTAATGCAAATCAATGACAGATAGCAACAACAGCATCACCCACAGCACAGTGTCAACCCACGTCACACACACACATGTGTAGTCAAGTTCCAAAATGTGTGTAGTACAATGCATACTGGCCACCAGTAGAAAGTATGGAGTGTTAACACTGGCCAATACAGGGCATGTCACCCTGCCCATGTGTCCAATATGCACATACATGCAGACAGTGCACCTCCACCATGTTCACAAATGTACACCTGCAGACCTGTGCTGCACACACCCAACACTTACTCTCCACTGTATAACACAAGCTGGCACAACTACACACATCAGCCAAGTGGCACATAGGCAAACAAAACACAATTGGAATAAACACTGGTTGAAACAATACAACATTGCTAATTACAGCTTTAATGCATCATGCCTGCTCAGCTACACCTTCAAGGATATCATTACACTTTACTGCTGACAACATGCTACACATTCAACCAGTGCTATACTTTATTAAAGTCACCCTGTGCATCAGCACCATGTTAGCCTGTTCCTGCATCAATGTTACAGATGACAGGAGGTGGTACAGGTTTCATCATATGCACAGGGTGTGTTGTTGGTTTGCCAGAGGCCTACACTGAGCCATACAATTGACATGTGTGTGTGAGTGTGTGAGGGCCATGAGTACTGTTATAGGCCAATGTTAATGTAATGTATGCGGGTATGTGTTTGCCCTAGGTTTCTGGTTTATGTGTGTGTGTGTCTGCATGCACACAGTTCCACCATGTGGCTGCCATATACGGGGATTTGTGAGACAGCTACAGACTGCACCTGGCAGGCTTTACATATCACCATCTCTGGCCATGGATACGGAACCTGTGCCTGGCAGGGTGCTACAGACAGTATCAGGTACTAATCCAGACTGGGTACTATCCAAAGTGGTTGACATATGTCCACTGGATCCAGGTCCCAGCTGGAACTGGCCAGAGCCACGTGCACGTGGTCTTTTAGGATGGTCTATGGACAGCCCCCCAACATTGCTGGGGCTGGTACTGGCACTATGGGAGCGGCTGTGACTTGCTGGACACTCACGGCGACCTCCAGCTGCTGATGTTGCTGGCATACATCCACATCGACGTCTCAACTGTCCCGCACTGTCCTGACACATGGACATGACATTGTGGAAGACATCCAATGTCTCACCCCAAAATCTATCAATGACCTCAGTGTAATTACATATGGCACCTGCTAGGTCATGGATACTGTCATTTACAGAGGTGTTATGAGCCCTCTGTGCCCTTAGTGCCTGTCTGGTGTACCGCTCCATTCATGTCTGTGTCTCCATGACAGCCTGGAACATGTGTGTGGTTGAAAGAGGTGTGGCATGTCTGCCAGGGGCATGATGACCATCAGTGCTCTGACGAGAACCCCTGGGCATCTGCCTATGTGGTACCATTCCAGACATCTGGCTATGGCTGCTGTGTCCTGATACATGTGCCATAGATACCACACTGTTCTGGCCAGTGCCAACCATACACTGTCCCTCAGCTAAGGGCAATGGTGGTGGATGTACAGGCAGTATGACTGTGTGCATGAATGGGGTGGTGACATGTGTACTGTCAATTGGTGGCCCAACAACAGACCCTGACAAACCTGCCTGTGCCTCAACACACCTATCCTCATGATCACTGTCTGTCTCAGTGACATCAGTTTCCCTGCTGTACTGAACCAGCCCCACATCGGCACCTGTGAGAGGAAAAGAGGAATCACACTTTAAGACCTGAACATTATGTCAGACCACATGCGAACATGCACACATATGCACATGCGCACATGCACACATGCACACATGCACACATGCACACACACAAAAATACACTCCTCCCTAAAGCAGACACACACAACACCAGCAATCTCAGAACATACACAATAGCAGGTGATGGTGGGGTACAGTATCACAAGCAAAACAATCATATCACACATGTCAGCATGCAGGACATGTGTTGCTCAACAGCATGCAGTGCAAGTGTAGACAGTCCTTGTTACTAACAGTATACATGGCTTTGATGCATGTGTTTTTTTATTAGGTGATGGGCCTCCCCCTGGAACACAATGCATACATGGACACAACATTGCTGTGCAGGTATTCAAAACTCAATAACATCACAAGACATATATGTGAAAATTGTGCAAATGGTGATTGGTATGCATATTGTCTAGAGGTGCATATGTGTGCACACACGCAACATTAAGGTGTATAGCAAGATGTATAGCAATGAAAGCTATGTGTAGTACTGTGGTTACAATAACTGGATGGGGTATAGCACCATAGGCCATCATCATGAAGCATCATGTGGTCACTCAAGGCTACAAATGTTTCCCAAACCAGCACTACTCATGCTGTACCAGAACTGTACTACCTTGGCTACATTCACCATTTCACAAACAGTTGTTACATGAGTTTGTAAGGAGGCCAATAAGGAGTATTCCCTGACATGAATGTGTAATGTGTTGCAGAGTGTTTAAATGCCCCATGATAGGCCTCTACTCCTCAGGTATATTCTGTGTAATGTGTGGATGAGATTTTGGATACTGGAGTGTGTCTTTACAGAGGGTTTGGGAATCCTTTATGTGCAGCATGTTAAAATGCTCTGTGTATGACATAGATGTGTATGTTATGTGCATGTTGAGTATCAACTGTGCCTATCCAATGGTCACTACAGTCTAGCCACATTTGTTTGAGATGGTCTGGGTATTGCATGTGTTTGAGGCAGCTGATCACATTAGTGAGATGTGTGTGGTCTTACACCAAACATGCACAGCATGCATTATGGGTAGGTGTGTTACATGTGTACATGGCCTACACCTTAACTATGACATGCACTTTTTATTTACAATAATAAATGTAGAACACACTCACCAGCATCTGTCCGCTGCCTTGATGTCACCCCAGAGGGACCTACATAGAGATGAGACAGTTTGTCAGTGGCCACAACTGTGGCATTGCTACTGTGTGTTTGCATTCTTACAGTACAATGACAGTTTACATTCACAGGGCTACAGATTATGTTCCAAATGATCAGTATTGCACAACAACAGGCTCCACATCTTTTAATGACACACTCCACATCTCACATATGCATGATCTACCAATACAGATAACAGTAGTCTACAGATATGCCATGTTACCTGCATGCTCCATGTGTGCTTGCTGGGTGGCTCCAACCTCCACCATGGTGTATGTCTGCTGCTGTTGTTGTTGGGCAGGTGCCACCAGGCCCAGGAGCAGCTCCTCCACTCTAGTGAGCGGGGATGGATATTAACACCACCTCCTGTTCCAAGCTGTTGTCTCTGCACATCAGCAGCATGCTGACTGACATGTCTGAGAAGATCACTGCAGTGGTGGCATACCTGCTCATATGTCCGGTTATGCAGACCTACTTCATTTACCCTGTGGACAACATCTTGCAACATTGCAGTACACTCCTGCTGGTCCTGGCTGGTTCGTGAGAACATGAGACTGTAGTGCTGAATCATACTGGTAGTAATTATGTTATCTTCAGCACTACTGTAAGTGGGGTTCCTGCGATGTGCCATGATCCCTGGAAGACATAAAAACGAAAATATGTCTGAGCAAGTCATATGGCACATTTAACATTATACAGTACAGATATCACTAAACTGCCATATATATCAACCTATTAGCTAACCAAGAGTGAAACACTTTAACTGCCACTTATTACTGCTCACCCCACAACTGCTTGGAAGTGCCTAGCTCACTCTCAATCTAATGAACCATGTTCTGCACAGCAACAAAATAAAATCACTATATAAGACTATACAAGAGTACCTGGCACACTGTATGCAACACAATGCACCACCTAGCCACAGCAGATAAACATCAAGCTGATGTGTAAAGAAATATATCATCCATCACAATGAGTGTAAGGTCCAGTAAATGTATTACTATTATACCACACAACTTGTTAATGGCAAACCCGTGTCCAAAATATGTGCACAATTGGGAATATAGGTTGCATACTGCTGTAGTACACTATGAATGTTGTTAGACACACAGTTATATGTTTTACCACACATATGTCAAAGGACATGTTACAGACATACCCACACACACATGAGACATAATTACAGGACACAAAGATGTGATAACTCAGATAAGCTTTCAGTGTGTACTATACAATACTGTGTGTCAGTACTTACACAACCTTAATCTTGAGAAATGTAATATGTGATATATACAGGGACCACACAAAACAGTGGATGCAAGCAATGTGGACATACACCATACTTTGCTGTACAGGCCCAGAGCTTCAAGTAATACTACAGTACACACAGGATTTGGATTCAACATCAGTACCAATCAATAATCATAGATGGAGTGCTTTAGCCTCCAGTGACACACCCTAGTTAAAACCAAGGGACTTAATCACACTGTATGCAATAGCACTTGTTCTGCCTAGCAACAGAATACACAGATTTTGCTAGGATCAAAGCAAGGACCCATAATACCATGACATAAACAGTTTTTCACTAAGCTGTCCCACAGATACATATCTTTGACGTATTCACAAACACATTGACCATCACAGTCAGTTAACAGTACAGAGAATGTATTGCAACAAGTAGATGTAGGTGTGTATGAGTATATATAACTATATATATATATATATATATATATATATATATATAACTATATATATATATATATATATATATATATATATATATATATATATATATACATATACACATCCATTGGTGTACATATACATATATATGTAGGCACATATACATTTCACCTTTCATAGTGAGAATATCAATTATACAAAGGATGTGAGGTGTACAGTAATACAATAAAATTGCACAGTCTTGGGATAAATGCACTGAAGATGTTCACAGCCCAGGTAGCTTTAACAGGCCTCACTGACTTCAACACTGCAAACTGAACAAACCACCCACAGTGTTTAACTACCACATGTCATATACCAGCACTGTATGCTGTCTTGTTTGTCACACACTAAAACCTACATACAAATATGCGCATACTAACCTTCACCAACATATATATCTCCACCCTTCACAAACAGTTGCAATATGTCCCCTGCTCTATGCACATATACAGATGTGAATATATATAACACATATATATTTCTCTGTATGTGTGTGGCATACACACACTAGGTCCACACTGTTGTAAGTCCCTGGACCTCACAGCTGAACTGTTGGGCCTTGCTGCAACACAAACAGGTGTCACATATGAACACGCACTAACATTAGGGGGGGTATATATGGCTACAAATGCTAGATAAGCATACTAGACTGCTACAGCAGTTGCCAATGCTAAGCTACACTTTAATATGACTATCATGCATGTGTTGTTCTGTCACACCCATGTTTATATAATGTCAGCGCTAATCCCCCAACAGCCACTGGCCACACTACTGTACAGAACACAGATAACATGGATCAGAACTTTGACATTTAATGCTAAGCTACACATTTCACAGGTATGTCCCAATGCCCACAGGTACACACTGTATTGTCCATAGCAGTAGTTAAGCAGAACATCTATGCATAAATAAGTACTGCTGTCACATATGAATGGTTCACATTATGTAGACTATTCTTCAATAACATCTACTACATGCCAGTAAATACATATGTGTCACATACCTTTCCTTTGTATGATTTGGTAATATTTATTTTTCTTTTTCCTTTTCTCTGTCTCTCTCTCTCTCTGTCTCTCTCTCTCTCTCTGTCAGTCTGTGCAATAGAGTGATTGAGTTTGTTGGCAGAGATTGCAGCCTGCTTTTGTAGCTATTTGCACATGAGCATGTGATGGCCTCTGCACCAATTAGTGGCCACCACTTGCTAATTGCATGCAGCCTGTTGTGTAGTAATTGCAGTAATCACTGTCATAGCAACCCGGTACTATAAATTGCTAACTCAGGTAGGCATGGCCCTTTCAGCTTTCCAAGATGGAGATCATCTTTGTTTGCTGTGGACATCATTGTTTAAGACAGAAGGCTGGTATAGTTCTTATATCAGAAGCCAGGGGTGCAGCCAGAGATTTACATTTTGTACTCAGACCTAATGTTGCTGCTTTCAGTACCCACTTGTCAGTGTAGAAATGTACTCACCCCTCAAAATGCTACCCCAAGATACATGGAAAGATGTACTTTCTTTTCAACTTTTACAATTAACTGCCATACAAAGTTAGTTATTGAGATGTATTCCTTTGGCACAAGAATGGTTTGTGAACTGCTATACTGTGAATATTCATTTACTCAGTTTTAAACAGTTTGTGCTTTTTTAGTGTTGACATTAGCACAATCTGCTCAGAAAAACTGGACACATGTCAGTACTGTGAGCATGCTTACCTACATCCTTGGTAGACCCTGCACACACAGGTATATTCTACATTTGGGTAGGGGTGCAGAAGTACAGAGAGCGTAAGTATTATTGTGTGGATTTTATCTTGCTGGACTTACAGGGTTGCTGTGTACATGTTAGTTTATTAAGGCAAGTAATCTGTCTGCGTAACTCCCAACTGTGGACCTATCCACATGGTAGCCAGAGAATAGCCTGTCATTTTTTGTCTGTGCACCACACAGGTCTTTTCAGCAATAGAGTAATGGCATTGTTACAGTTGGTTGCTACCAGTACATGGCTACATCCATTTGTATTTCAGTGTTATATTCCTACATAAAGGTATGCTTCTGAAACTCCTTCCAAAGCTATTTGCACAGTGTGTAACAGCAGAAAGGCTGATATGCCTTTGTGTTTCTGCCTTTGCCAGACTGCTCAAATACTCAGGTACATATTTGAACAGACTCAGGGAAAAGTAAGGAAAAAGTCAGGGACACCTTTAAAATGTTAGTGCCATTAAGTTGAAACATTGAGAGAATCAGAGCATATGAATTAATACACCTTTTCTGAAGTAAAGGAAGTGTCTAACTCTTAATTATTGTCATTATTCATTAAGTGTAATTCACCACCTTTCTGGCCAAAGTCAGTAGTTTTAGGAGGGATTCAGAGGGACAGAGCTAAAATTTGTGTCAAAATCAGGGACATCCCTGAAAATTAAAGACAGTTGGGAGGTATGGCCTCTGCCTTAAACAGATATGCCAGTGTTTGTCCTGCTGTGATACTGTGTGGGGTTGTAAAGTGATGGTGTAACATTATTTCCTGCTAGAATGGCTGCTTCTCTTATCACAGTCATGTAATGTAATCCCACAACAACTGTTGGTAAAGATCCACAGAACAAGTTGTGTGGTATGGCATTCCTATTTTTCCTTTACGGTCACTCATTCTGATGCATGATATATTTATTTCAGCACCAACTTGTTGTATATCTACCATGGCTTAGTGGTACTTCATAGTGTTTACAAGGTCCGGGGTTCGAGACTGACAGAGGTGTTTTATTTTGCTCCTGAGCAGAACAAGGGCCTTCACATACAGAGTGACTAAGGCACTTTTAAGCAGTTGTAAGCGGGTTTGCACGGGTTCGTGCGATGCTTAGCAATGCTTAGCTAAGCGCAAACAAGCACACACTCCTGCAAACCCGGTAACTACTGCTTAATAGTGCTTACTCCTGCTAACCCCCATGCTCATTTCTTTGAAAGAAAAGAAAAATGGGGAGATAGGAAAGTGGTGAAAAAGGGGCACAAAGAGGGAAAGACAGTATGGAAAGTAGCTCGGGATGTGCAGGACGGGTGTAAGGAATGTCCATAGCTGCCCATTTCTTTAACAGCAACAGCTGTGCATATGGAATAAATTTGGAGGTAGATATGAAACCTTCAACCCCTGAGAGAGGGGTGAGGACAACAAAGTATGTTGTAATACCAATTAAATTACATTTTATGTGTCCAGTGGACATGTGTGCAAAATGGGCAGCTATGTATGGGGCATATTTTTTTGGGAGCAGATTGCCCTTTTTTTTCAGGTGAGAGTGGAATGTGGGGTAGGGGAAGTAGGTATATTTGGGGAGGTAGGTTTGGAGGTAAACAGACAATTTTTTATGCACATACAGTAGGGTGGAAAAAGATAGCTCAATTAACAACTTATATATCCTTCTAGTTTTCACTACATTCCTATTAACTGCAGTTATATGTCCCTTACATGTATTATTACACTACCCAATGTCCTTATATATTGTGCAATTGGATTTTGCTAGATCATTATATACATGAGCTGTATCTTACATACAAACAACATACATACAAACTGTCCAAGATGCAGATGTTGCTGCTACATATTTTGAGAGTTGCTCACACACACTACTGCTAAGATGGTACACTGACAGCTCTACTTTCATATAATTATCTAGATATGTTTAGGTGAAAGTATCAGTTATATGTTAACAGCTCCCTACATTTCTGGCAGCACACTGAAATTTCTGGGGAACAAAATGCCAAGCTACTCATGTGCCAGATTAACCTGTACATGCTGGGCATGAACCAACAGTTGAGGGCTGTAAATATGCATACAAGCTACTGGCACTCCCTTCATCCACATTATATGGTCCTACCCAAGTGTGGGTTAACACTGCTTAATACAACAGTACTATTTGTAAAATGCAACAATACAACAACATATCAAAGAAAATGACACAGACGCACTCCAGGAATTATACTTTTATTAAAGGATTATTACACCTTATTTATTGGGTTAAAACACTTTTTGAAGGCTCTCTCATTTATTTTATATAACAGTACATGCAGAATAATTACTAACCTGCCTGATGACACAGCCTTTGCAACCTATCTTCATGGGCTTGCTGATTCATAGCCTGGACACCTGCAGCTGTGAAGTAAATGCAGTGATATTGAGACATACCTATCCATAGTATAGACAAGCATAGCAATTCTTAACTACTTAATACAATGGCTACATACTCAGTACTGGGGCATTAGGCATCACACGGGACTCCTGGATCCACTGGTCCAGTTGATCCTCCTTACATCACTTCAGGTCAAAGTAATGGTGCCTGACCTGCTCACCAGTCCGAGGAACGCCAGTGGCACTGGTGAGATCATGAGCTAGACTGTTCCAGGCCTCCATTTTATATTGGGTGCCCTGGTACTGGCCTCGCAGGAGTCTTTTCTCATGATTGTGGACAAGGAGACAAACCATTACGTTGGTCTCCTCAATGCACCAGTGTTGCACTCGAAATCGAGTGCCTTCTCCAACACCAGCCATGCTGACTGCAGAAGGGAGCTACAACCAGTTATGGCAAGTATTCCTGCCTGTGGAGCTTAAATATGCCTCATTTCCCGCACTTATTTGTGATTGGCCAGTTTTGAAAAAACTCAGCTGTAGGTACACCTGCTTAGCTGATGTTAGCAATGTTTAATATTCCTTTGATAGATATGTGTCTGTTGAAAGTGCATGGTTATGTAATGCTGTTATGGCTTAGTGGTTATGTACTGTGACTATAGTGCACAGTGTCGTGCGTTCGAGCCCTGTCACTGCTTTTTATTTTCCTACTGGCCAGACCTGAATGTTTAAGGTACAGTAAAGGAGGTGTGGCCGTGTTTAGCCGACTTTGCTCAGCTTTGCCCGACATTGCTCAACGTTGCTCGACGTTGCTGAACGTTGCCCGATGTTGCCTGATGTTGTGCTAGTTAGCGCGGTGCGCAGCTATGTGCAAATACATTGTGCTTGTTAACGTGTTACGAGCAATTGGTTTTAAATATGCTAAATATTGCTAAAATGTGCTTAGCAGTGCTTTATATTGCTTAAAATAAGTTACTCATGCCTCAGAATGCATAACCATTTCACCTTTATATATATATATATATATATATATATATATATATATATATATATATATAAAATTCGTTCACTACTACATATAACATTTGAATGCTTTTTGCAAAACTTATACATGATAAATGTCAGGAAATATTTTTGTATACAGATTTCCAACACAAAATGGAATGTGCAGTAGTGGGACTCGAACCGGGAATGCCTCCTCTTTGTGCGAGGGCTCTAACCACTACGCTATTGCTATTTTGCTTAATTTGCATATTTTTTTCTTATTATCCTCTTCGGTGTCTAAGCTGCTAACTATAGCTAAGCAATGAGCAACCCCGCTCAAACATGCATAAATACGGGCAGCTAAATCGGAAATAAAACAAAAAATAAATAAATTACTTTTAATTTTTAAATTTGTACAAGGTTTAACATATGGGGGAGTGTAGTGTTACAATGTACACATGTGAGTGGACTCGCTCATGTAACTTGACATTTCTTGGGTTTTGTCAGTGCAGGGGCGTGGATTTTTGGACTGCTCGGCAGTCCGACATGCCCGCTACACTTGTCCATGCTCCGTGTAAGCTTTAGTGTTGAGGCAGCGCGCCCTCATTAATATGCATGGCGCGCTGCCGTCATACTCTTAGACTGGCGTTTCCATGTAAGACTAATCTAGTCTTACATGGAAGATTAGTAAACCCTGGGGAATATATCAAAGGCTCCTGCTCTAACTTCTTTGGAAAATATTTTCTTGAAAGTGTATTACATGGAACTTTTTTTATTTCCTATAGATTGGCTAAAATGTTTACTTTGGAGTCCATCAGATGTTGGAGATATAATTCTAATAATTCCGCTGACTGGTGTTATATATTTTCTCATTTGTAGTATGATTATGGAGTTTCAGAAAAGAGTCTGAATCTTTTTATCAAGCACTTTGGCATGATAATTTCAATATTTCTAGGCATTTGGATTTTTCTGTATATTACAGTTTATGTTCTTTTTTCCTGAATCTCAGAATACTTTATTATAGATCATTCTAACCATTGCCTGAAATACAATCATGATACATTTGAAACAGTCTCTTTCTATATCATTTAATGACTTGATTCATATGTTAAACATAATTTTTTAAAGAAATGAATATATTTACTTTTACTGAATCTTTTTAATTTAAGATTTTGGCATAAATTCGCCCAGGGATTTAATAAAATGCTCACTGCTTGCCCTAATGGCCCAATGTGGATCCATCAGTTAATGCAACAGTAAGAAGATGTAATTCAAAAGACTGGTATGGCCGAAATGAGAAAGACCTCATTATCAGGTCATTGCCATGTCTCTGAATTGAGCACTGCTCCTGTGAGACCTGACCTTTCTAACATTTTCCTACTGGTCCATGCATCGTATTAGTAAAGGCATCTCCTATACACACAGACACATGTACACACACACACACACACACACACACACACACACACACACACACACACACACACACACACACACCGATCCACATATTCAGAGAGCCTCAGTCATGACCCTAGAGACATGCCTGCTCACATGTCAATACACATACATACACTAACAGCTCCTCATGTCTTTGCTGAACTTAAGAGCACTGAGAGTACTGTCATAAGAGTGAATGTGTTTTTACAGAAGTTCCTTTTCCTCCCGGAGTAAAACTGCACTCAGCAGAGTGATTATCTGAATCACTTGGTCTAGCAAATTGGGAGCCATGAACATTTCTGGGGTAAAGCACATTATCATTAGCTGCTCCTTCAGCCTGCTGCATTATCATGTACCTTTATTGGTGATACCACCCTCTTTGCTGAAGCCCAGCCCCTGTAAAGAGAAAACCTCAATGGTAGAGCACTGTCTATTGTGGAAAGCTTCCAAGCTAAGGCTTCTGCATCATGCAAAGCTTTTCTGAATCACTGGGTAGGTTTGTTAAGAGATAAATATTATTGGGCATTATAATAATTGTTGCTTCATTTTTATATAGTTGTTGAAATTTTATCTTATAAGGATTTATTATACATATATATATATATATATATATATATATATATATATATATATATATATATATATCCATATATGGGACTGCTTCTAAATCTTGAAAGCTCATAATCTTGAAATTCAAAATACTGCGTCCAAAATCTTGAAAGTTCAAAATACGGAAAACTCAAAATACTGAATTTCGTAATATTGAAAAAAAAACTACAGGATACTAACACTTACTATAGTCCACCAGAAGTACATAGATAAATAAAAGACAAAGCATATTGGTTTACTCCAATTATTATTTATTTATTTATTTTTATTTTACATTTGTTGACCGGGCTAGTCTAGCTGGATATATTTCCATTTTCAGTAGAGGCCCGGGGAGAAAAGCTCCACACAGAAATACACATAAAAAGGAAAGAAAAAAACCTTATAATTAAAAAGCAATTACAATAATAACAAATGGTAATATAATATCAAAATAAAACTTAATTAAAGAAGATATATCAAAAGTCTAACTTGTATGAGTAACTAAGATTCAGGTTAAAGGATGAGATGAGATGACAGTAAGAAAACTGATATAGGGTGACAAGTTGTTGTACAGAGAGAGTTAGAGGTAAGCAAAAGGGTAAAATATCAGAGAAAGAGGGCATAAATACTATGTGGGTAAAAAAGGAAGCCATCTATTAGCAGGGGGACAAGCCCCACTGCACCCCCCCGCTACTTAAATATATCAACTCCGAGATTGCACTTTACTACACTAAGATGAGTTATGTTGTTGTATAGCAAATTAAAAGGGAATATGACTAAAGTTACAACAGGCAGTCATGAAGCATGTAATAGTATGTTTGCCATTTTCTTCTGTGGAGTGTGATCTCGGAGTTGATATATTTAAATAGCAGGGGGTGTGGAGGGCGCTGCCCCCCCTACATAGGGGGTGCAGGGTGGCTTGCCCCCCTGCTTATAGTTGCAGAAGAGTAATATGTTTTGTTATGTAGTTGTGCTGGAATATTGTAAGTGTTGGTGTACTCTGTTTTGTCAATATTATGAGATTCAGTATTTTGAGTTTTCAGTATTTTGAACTTTCAAGATTTTGAACTTAGTATTTTGAATTTCAAGATTATGAGCTTTCAAGATTTAGAAGCAGACCTATATATATATATATATATATATATATATATATATATATATATAATATGGGTCTAGGACTATTCACTGAAAGCACATTTCACTGAAACACATTTGACTCTGCACAATTCACTGAAAGCTCAAGTCACTGAAAACACAATTCACTGAAACACATTTCACTGAAAGTTATATATGGCCTTTTCCCCACTGTAGTGTGACCCTGGAGTTAGTATATATAGCTAGGGGTGGTGGGGGGTGTGGGGGGAGTAGCCCCCCCTACCTATTATAAATATTTTGAACTATATACATGGATACTTGCAATTCCAATAAGTTACTCATTTCTGATCATAATATATATCAAAACTATGTGGGAGGCTATGTCCCCCACACCCTCCTTACTATATATATATATGCTAACTCCAGGGTCGCACTACAGTGGGGAAAAGGGCATATATAGCTTTCAGTGAAATGTGTTTCAATGAATTGTGTTTTCAGTGAATTGAGCTTTCAGTGATTTGTGCACAGTCATTTAACTTCCAATGAAATGCGCTTTCAGTGAATAGTCCTAGACCTAACCTATATATATATATATATATATATATATATATATATATATATATATATATATATATATTTATATATATGGGTCACTGTTACATTATCGAAACACGGTTTATCGAAACCGTGTTTTGGCATACACACATTAGCGAAAGTGCATTTTATCGAAAATGCACTTTTGCTAACTAGAGGGTGGTAGATTGAGGAAAGCATGCAGTTTGCATGCACCGTTAGTTGTAAATCAACATATAGTGTTGATTTACAACTAACAAAACTATTGCTGGCATCGTGGTACAATGTGGATAAGGGAATATTCCCTTGTCCCGACTGTACTGCGATCTCGGAGTGAGAATAATAAAGTAGGGGGGTGTGGAGGGCACAGGGCGGCTTGCCCCCTGCATACGTGTTTGATGTAATTTTTTTTTTTTACGTTGTTTTTTTCTGTTAATTTCTTTAGTGAAAGTGCATATTCGACAATATGCACTTTCGCTAAAGTGTATTATCGGAAACACAATTCGATGACTTGTGTTTTCGATAATACAATAGTGACCCATATATATATATATATATATATATATATATATATATATATATATATATATACTTAGTTTGTTTATCAGAATTGTATTCTGTCCCTAGTTAGAACTGATTTTAATGTTTTATTTATATGATTAGACATTCTAATGCTGAAGATATCAAGTGTATCAGTTCTCTGCATTTTATATCTAAATGCAATTGTTTTAGTCTTATGATTATATGTTTATTTAGTTTATATTGTTAAATGGGTAGGTGAACTAGTCCTTACACATTATTTTCAGCCATGACCTGGGCCACAAAGCACATAGATGTAAAAACTATTAAAGATGTGTGATATTTAACACCATGAAAATAGGAAGTGTCAAAAAATGAAAGAAAATAGTAGATGAGCACTAGAAAAATTAATATTCAAATTAACATTGTTGTGATAGGTACTTAATAGCAATAAAGGAATAAGAATTCACACTCTGACATTAAGAAATATGTAAAGTTACAGACAGGCAATGAACATCATTTTAAATTGTTAACAACAGTGATTATCCATTATCTCTAAAACAACATTTATAGTTAGGCAATGAACAAATTGTTTTTTATTTATTTTTTAACAGTAGGATGTTTTGTTCTGTTAATTTCTCATGTGAACTATAATTATTTTCATTTAGTTGGAGCAACTTTTATGAAAGCCCTCTCTAGAAAGTATTTTATTTTATTTTGCTTTTATTTACTAGGTTTGTCCCACTGGGTTTAATCAAAATCTCATTTCACTGAAGGTCCAAAGAGAAAAGCTTTAACATATTACAAACATTTTAAACAGACATTCAGTAATAGGCATGAACAGACATGAAGAAATATACATTAATAATTAAATATATATTTGCTAATCAGATAACATTTATGTGACAATATGGGCAACTATAAAAGATACCTATGCATTAGTAGATGTTGAACATTGAGCATCTGAAGAGGTATTTCAGTAAGTCTGTCAGACAGATAATAGATCATGTGATTAGTGTTTAGAAATTCAAATAAATGGAGGCGAGGGAAGGAACTATTTAGGGTAGAAAATGTTAATATTGTAGCTAAGAGGTGGAGTATAAAGCTGGTTCAGTCAGAGCTAATTTTATATATATATATATATATATATATATATATATATATATATATATATAGGTTCATAGGTTCATAGGTTCGTACTAGGCTATCTGCCCTAGGGCATTTATAAGCCTAGCCAGAGTGTATGTGGCTTACACCACCCCTTAGGATGAGAATACTACACCCTTTTAGGGTTTAGTTTACTATGCCTCTGTCTAGTAGTGACAAAGAGATGACCCCCGGGGTAAACCTACGATCTCCCATCCACTCGTCAAAATTTCTCTTGAATAGAGTCAGTGAGGGGCTCTGCCTAACATGGACTGGGATTCTGTTCCAGAGTGTAGGGAGCCTCTGGGTTATGAATCTGTCCCTCCAGCACGTTCTATTTATTTCTGTGTTGAGGTTTAAGTCACTTGTTCTCGTGGCTCTGATGGATTTGGATTTTCTGAGGTGGAGCATGTCCATTAATTCAGGATTGGACATGGCCTTGTACGTCAGGCACAGATCACCTCTGAGTAGGCGGTATGCGACTGAATAGAGCTGGAGTTTTTCAGTCGGGCAGCATATGACATATGTTTAAGACCCTTTATCCTCTTGGTGAGGAACTTTTGGGGTCTTTCCAACTGCTGCAGGTGTCGGGTGAGATACATCCCAAATGGGGCATTGTACTCAATCATTGGCCTGATAAGAGAAGAGTACAGGGGCACAATGACCTCTCTTGATCTAGATGTGAAACCCTTCATGATAAGGTGGGCAATATAGAAGGTCTTCCTAACCACTTTGGCAATGTGAGTGTCAAATGAGAGGTTACTGTCAACCTGGGTCCCTAGGTCCCTGATTACCTCTTCCGTACTTAATGGATTACCGCCTATGTGGTAATTTGTCGGTACCTTGTTTTTCCCAAAGGGTATGACTATACATTTTTTGGTGTTTAGCTTAAGGCCATGGCTCTGGCACCAATTATCCGTTTCTATGAGGCCTCTCTGAAGGATGTTTGTGTCCGCTGGAGTATCAATTATGGCCCAGTTTGCAGTCATCTGCGAACTTTGTCAGCCACAATCCTCCTATGTTTGCCTGTACCTCGGAAAAATAAATGCCGAACAAGAGGGGTCCCAGGACTGAGCCCTGTGGGACACCGCCTGTGACTGGCTTAGAGTCTGACATAGCTCCAGCAACTCTGACCCTGTGGGTTCTGTCCTTGAGCCAGTTTGCAACCCATCTTGTGACATATGGGTTTACATTTAAGCTGGTGAGTTTGTCTATGATGCCCGAGTGGGGTATTGTGTCAAAGGCTTTTGCAAGGTCAAGGTAGGCTGTGTGAACTGCCTTACCCTCATCAATGGCCTTAGTGACTGTTTCAAAAAAGTTGACCAAGTTCAGAAGGCAGGATCTGCCCTTGACAAAGCCAAATTGGGTAGGATCCAATGTCTGTAGGTCCCCAATGTCTTTGTTTATGAGTTCCATAATGATCCTCTCCATAGCTTTGCAGACCAGGCTCGTCAGGCTTATGGGGCGGTAATTTCCAGGGTCCGTAGAAGCACCGCCTTTGTGAAGTGGGACCACTGTTGCTGTACGCCACTCTTTGGGTACGTATCCTGTGGTAAGGCTAAGATTAAACAGCAGCCTTATGTGTGGGTTTAGCTCCTCTTGGAGTTCATGTAGCACACAGCCCGGGACACCATCCGGTCCCATTGATGCTGTGTTTTTAGCTTTAGAGAGGGCGGCTCTCACCTGGGCATCTGAGATGTTAGGGAGGCTAAACTCTGCTGGGATAGTTATTTCTCCTTTTGGGGGGGAGGGGGAGGAGAAATTTGCACTGAACCTGTCTGCCAGAATGTTGGCAATGTCAGTGGGCTCAGTGTATTTTGTGTCATTTTGGACTAACTCTGAGCATATCTGGGAGTTTCCACCCAGGTTTCTAACATAGCTAAAGAAGGCCTTGTGATTGTCTTTTGTGTCATTTGCGATTTTTTCTCAAAGTTGGCCTTGGATGATTTTATGAGTGATCGTAGTTTTTTGCTAGTACTGATCAGAGATGCCTTTCCTTTTAGGGATTTTGCTCTGTCATGTAGTAGCTTCCTCCTTCTGTTGTAAAGTTTGTTTATGGCTGGGGTCCACCAGACCGGTCGCCTGCCTTTGGGGGAATGGGTCTTGGTTTTATTTGGGATTGCATGATCCATGCATTCTTGAAGGTGCCCATAGAAGGCATTTGCAAAGGATTCAGCAGTGTGGGTTGTGGTTTCCACTGGCCCAGGGGCCTTGAAAGATACCACTTCAGTCTTAAGAAGTGTGAAGTTTGCTTTTGAGAAGTTCTTCACTGTGGTCTTTTGTGCAGGGGTGGGGCGGGATGTGGATTTCCAGTGAGATTAATTTATGGTCTGATCTTACCAAAGAGGGATGTACTTCGGTGTGGAGCATTTTGTCCCCATGTTTGTGATGATCAGGTCTAGTATATTGTCTCCTCTTGTGGGAATGGTGACTAGTTGTTCCATTGCATTTGAGTTTATGAATTCTAAGAACCTTTGGGCTAGAGTGTTGGGGCTTGAGTAATGTTCCCAGTCTATGTTTGGGTAGTTGAAGTCTCCCAAAATTATGGTATTTGGAGAGACATTCATACTCTCCAGTGTCTTCAGGAAGGCTGTGTGGGGTTCCTGAGTTTGAGAGGGTGGTCTGTAGCATGCTACAAACTGTAAGGCGGTTTTGCCTATGGTTAGTTGCACCTGGATAGTCTCCGATGCTTTGTGCGTTGCCACTAACCTGGAGGTGTGGGTATCTTTGATGAAAATGGATACTCCCCCTCCTTTTGTGGTTCTGTCCAAGTTTTGGGGCCGGAAAGCATGATATGAGGTAAAACCTGATAGTGCTGGGGTGCTCTCAGGAGTCTTGAACCAGGTTTCAGTCACTGCACAGACATCGATGTTCTCCATACTGAGGAGGGCTTCGAGGGCGTGCATCTTGAGGTTTAGACTTCTGGCATTGAGCAGCATTACCCTTAGTTTTTTCCACTTGTGTTTTCTAGGGAGGTAGGTTTGTCATTTGAGCCTTGCCTAAAAAAGGCACTATGGGGTTGGCAAAGCCTTGGCCAATATCCCGAAGCCCAGGGGTGACAGGTGCAAACCATCCCTTGCGAAGCAGCGTGGCTTGTCAAGCATGTCATCCCAAGCAGACAGACATTGGATCCCCTTAGAATGACACCAGTAATTAAGCCAATTGTTAAAACTGATCATTTTGTCTTTGTACTGTGGCATCATTCTTGGTGAGGGTAAGATGCTGCTCAGGGTCAGGGTCATACCGGCCTGGGCTACATAATCAGAGAGCTCCTCTATGTCTCTTTTCATGTAGCCCAGGGAGGTACGTCTCAGGTCGTTCACACCTGCATGTACAATGACTGAGTCATATTTGTACTTGCTGTGGAGTGACCTGAGTGCTTGTGTTATGTGGCGGATTCTAGCTCCCGACAGGCAGCTTACTGTGACCCTCTCCTTGTTCAGTCTGGTGAGCGGGATGTCAGTGTGCCTGACTATGGAGTCACCTATTACAAGTGTGTCTGGCATGTTGTTTGGCCTTAAGGGCTGTGACTGTTTAGCACACTGACTTTGTGAACTATGTGTTGCATTTGCTATGTCTTGAGGTGGTAGTTGCTTGGGTGTCTGCTTTGGAGGCCTTTGTTGTTTTGGTAGATTTTTAATCAGCGCCACCGAGTATGTTTTTGTGTGTTTATGTGTTTGGTTTGCAGTTGTGATAGTTCTATGTGAGACTGGGTTTGTGGTGTGCGTGGTTACCTTCTCCTCCTGACTGGTCTTGCCAGTACTGAATTGAGAGAGCTCAGCCTCCAGTTTGGCTATATAGTTGCATCTCTCGCATATATTTGTATTTGTTGGGAGGAGGAGAGGGTTGTCTGTGTACATGAGGCAATTGTAACATTGCCTCAAGATTACCAGATTCACCAGCTGAACAGGAGAGGACGCCAGCAACTGACCCTTCGACATGCTAGAAATAGTGAAAAAGATTGCTGTGTAACTGAGTCAGAAAGGACCTATAGGGAAATGGGTACTCAACAGAATTTAGGTGAATGAAGTACTTTTCGTTTGTTTAAGAGTGCTTTACCTGTATACAAAATGCTTTAGGAGCAAGTGCTGAGCTTTTCAGATAGAGTATAGGCTGTTTAGATTGCAAGTAGAACAGTTCTAAGGGAAAAATTGAATAGCAGACTTGGCGGAGCCAGAAAAAGTTTAACCTTGTTTAACCGGCGCTGCACTATGCGCACGACTGCGCAAATCCGTGCAAAGGCGGATTTTAAGCAGTGAACTACAAAAGAGCTAGGAATGGTATATATATATATATATATATATATATATATATATATATATATATATATATATATGGGTCTACTTTCATTACCTGAAAGACTACTTACCCGAATTTCATCTGGCTGAGACTAATTCAACGAAAGCTGACATTTCCGAAAGCATGGAGCACCAAACGGCTTTCCCCGGAAAACAAACCACTTGGCCACCAGGGTAAAACAAGAAAAGGCACAAAAATGAAACCCACCCAAGTTTGCCCCCCCCCCCCCCCAACAAATATACCAACTCCAAGATTGCACTACCCAGGGGTAAAGGGCAAAGTTCATCCTGGTGGTCAAGTGTTTTGTTTCTTGGTGCTCCTTGGTTTCGGAAATGTCACCTTTCGTTGAATTCATCTTGGCCAAATGGAATTCAGCTAATTCGTCTTTCGGGTAATAAAGGTAGACCCATATATATATATATATATATATATATATATATATATATATATATATATATATATATATATATATACACACATATGTCTGTGTGTATGTGTGTGTTTGTGTGTGCGTGTGTGTGTGTGTGTGTGTGTGTGTGTGTGTGTGTGTGTAGATATATATATATATATATATATATATATATATATATATATATATATATATATATATATATATATATATATATATATATATATATATATATAGAGAGAGAGAGAGAGACACACACACATGTTATATAGCTATCATAAAGTAGTTTTGCTGTTTAGGATCAATATTCCTTGTTAAGATGATTTTAAATGTAGTGGAAGAAACTGAATGTTTTTGAGCTAGTGGAGGATGTTGTACTAGATATAATAATTTGAAGATTTGTATGTTAGGAATATAGTAATACTCTTTACTTTATAAATATGTCTGCTAAAATGAGTAAAAAACATGGAGATGTAGGAAAGAAATATTTTTTAAATGAATGACAACATAAGAAACTGAAAGGGAATGAAGAGAGGAAGGCAAAGGAAAAGTTGGGGCCACATGGAGAGCTTAGAGGCTGAAGTGAAGCAGTGATCGATTGGACAGATCAGAAAATAAAGATCATAGGATGGGGGAAGTGCATTAAGGATGAATGCAGGTTGAAGATGAATGGGAGAGACAAGGTGTGGTTGATACTGATGCTGTGATTATGGAATGTTACTTAGCAGTAACAGAAATGTATATGGACGGGTCTATATTAGAAGACCAAAGACGCATTCTTTCGAATGCGTCTTGGTTGAACTTAAAAGGCTGAAAACGCAAAATATCGAAGTGGCTGTTAAGCAAATTCTTTCCCTGGGAAAGAATTTGCTTGGCCGCTTTGGTACTTTGCTGTTTTTGGCACTGTAGTGCTGTCTCAGAGTTGATATATTTAAGTAGGGGTGGTGTGGGGGTCGAAGCTCCCCACTTAATGTAATGTTTGAAATTGATTTTTATTTATTTTTTTTGTTGGAACAGCGATTTTTTTTCCCTTGGAAAAAAATCGCTGTTCTGACACTTTGGCATTGTAAGCTTGCACTTACATAGGGTTGATCAATCAACGTTCACTTTTTTAAGCGTTCAGTGATTTAATATAGACCCATATGGCCCAATGTATGTGAAAGTAACAATACAGCAGTTTGTATCAGAGACTGTTTCATGCTCTGTGACACTGAGGAGAAAAGATAGAAAACAAAATACATAGGCTGTTAAGGAGTTATGAGCAGTGAAATCAGAGTCAGTGATGGAAACAGCAAAAACAGCAAAAACAGCATACTGAGAGAAGTTGTGAGAGTTCAGCTTGTAATAGGTAGTAGGGAATGGAGAAAGTGGCATTTGGGGAATTGTTCAAAAAAGGGAGGTAGAAAAGAGAAATATGTGAAAATTTAAACCATAACTTGACTGCTTTAAATACAGGGTGCTTTTCAGTAAAGGACTTTTTACTGTAGTATACACTGACACAGATTATATGGCAGCACTTAGTCAAGAACACAAAGAACAATAGCCACAGCAAAATGGTGGAAAGTAACAGCTGTAAACTTAGACTTAATCAATGTCTTAAGAAGGATCATAGGATTATAGGAAGTTACTAGGCTATTGGCCCTGAGGCCCTTACAAGCCTAGCCAAAAATTTAGCCCATGTGCCTAGAAGTCAACACCCGATGCCCCTGTCCAGCAGGGACATAGGTGGAATCCCAGGGTTGTATGTTTTGTTGCCCATCCAGTTATCCAGGTTGCACTTAAAAAGGGTTAATAAGGTTAATAAGGAGAGAGAGTCTATTCCACAGAAGAGGAAGTCTCTGGGACACAAATCTGTCTTGCCAACAAGTCATATTGATGTCACAGAGCAGGTTGAAGTTGCACTTGTGGGTTACTCGAGTGGAGCTTGACTTGCAGATATGCAGCAGTCCCATCAAAGTGGGGTCTTAGATTGCTTTGTATGCCAGACACAGGTTGCCTCTGAGGAGTCTGTATGAGACTGAGTAGAGGGACAGGGCTTTTAGCTTATTTGTGTAGAGTAGATGTTTGAAGCCCTGGATTCTCCTGATGAAGAACCTCTGTTGTCTCTCCAGCTGCTGCATGTGCTTTGTGAGGTACATGCCGAAAGGGGCATTGTACTCAATAATCGGTTTTATAAGGGAAGAATACATGGATGTTATGACCTCCTTGTCCCTGGATGAGATACTCTTCTTAATAAGGTGGGCTATGTAGAAAGCTTTCCGTGTAACAGAGGCAATATAGTGGTCAAAAGTCAGTTTGTTATCAACCTGGGTGCCCAAGTCCTTCATGACTAATTGCGTGCTTAGGACCTTGTTATTAATGTGAAAATTTATGGAGATGTCACTCTCCCCAAAGGGGATGATGATACACTTTTTGGCATTCAGTTTAAGGCCATGTCTCTGGCACTAGTCATTTGTTTGGGTGAGACCCTTTTGGAGGATGTCCACATCACTAGGGGAATTGATGACAGCACCCAGCTTGCAGTCATCTACAAACCTGGTCAGCCACAGCCCACTGGTTTTTGTCTGCACCTCAGAAAAGTATATCCCAAACAACAGAGGGCCCAAGACTGATCACTGGGATACACTGCTCATTATGGGTCTACTGCTTGAGATGGATTCCCCAGTTTTGACTAGTTGGGTTCTGTCAGTGAGCCAGTTTTTACCCATCTGGTAACATATGGATTGATGCCTAGTTGAGAGAGTTTATCTATTATACCCGATTGCCAAATAGTTTTGAAGGCTTTGGACATGTCAAGCTAGGCGGTGTGCACCATCGTCCCCTCTTCCATGGCTTTGGTGACTGCCTTAAAAAAGTCAACCAAATTTACCAGGCATGACCTCCCCTTGACGAAACCAAACTGTGTGGGATCGAGTGTTTGGAGGTTGCCAATGTCCTTGTTAATGAGGTCCATGATAATCCATTCCATAGCCTTGCAGATCAGGCTAGTTAGGTTGATGGGTCAATAATTCCCTGGATTGAAGGACACACCACCTTTGTGCAAAGGGATGACAGTGGCTGTTCTCCACTCAGCTAGGACAAAGCCTGTACTCAGGCTTTGGCTGAATAGGGTGCCTAATGGTGCTACAAGTTCCTGTCTGAGTTCATGTAGGGTGCAGCCTGGGATGATTTGGGGTCCCATGGAGGCAGTATGTTTTGCCTTTGAGAGGGCATTGGTGATTTGCTCTCTAGAGATAAGGGAAGGGGGCAGATGCTGAGGATGTCCTGATTTACTGATGGGGAGACAGAGGGGTGAAGCTTTCATTGAACCTGTCTGCCACCAGGTTGGCTATATCTACGGCATTTGTGCATGTGGTGTCCTTGACCACCAGTTCTGAGCAGAATGCAGACATATGTGAAGAAGGCCTTATGATTGTCTTTAGTAGATGTGGCCAGTTTGGACTGGAAGTTTTATTTGGAGGATTTCACTAGTGCTCTTATTTGCTTGTTCAGGCTAAGAACAGATTGCTTACAATTAGGCAGCTCCTTCTTGGTCTTGGACAGCAATTTTTTCCTTTTATTATAGAGTTTACTTATTGTTAATGTTCACCAGATGGGATGATTTTGTCCTGTTGGGTATTCTTGATACCATGCAGCTATATAAATGCTTGGATAGTACTTTGGTGTAGGTTTCAACAGTTTTGCCAGTTCCTATGGAGGGGGAGGGGCTGTGAAGTTGTTTATACCTTCGCTCAGGATGTTGTAATCAGCTTTGGAGAAGTTTTTATGTTTGACCCTAGCAAGGGTGGGAAGGGTTGGGGGAGATGGTGACTTTGAAAGTGACCGCTTTGTGGTTGGATGTTACCAGGGAGGATGGCACTGTAGGGATGCTGAAGTGGTTACTCATGTTGGTTAATACCAAGTCCAAGATATTATCACCTCTTGTAGGGGTGTTGACCAGCTGTTCCAAGGCATTTGCATTGCCGAAATCAAGGAATCACTGGGCATTTGTGTTTTGGCATGAGTAGTTCCAATCTGTGGTTGGATAGTTAAAGTCACTGAGGATCAGGGTAAAGGGTTGAATCTTGATAGATTTGAAGAGGTCTAGATAGATGGAGTGGTTATCTTAAGTCAGAGTTGGGGGCCTGTAGCTAGCTATGATTTGAATAGGGGTCTTGTCAATAGTTAAATGCACCTGGAGTGGCTTCTGTGCCTCATACTGTTTGCCCAGCCTGAAGGTGTGTATGTCTTTAATATATATTGAAACTCCACCTCCTTTTGCTTTGCTGCCCACAGTTCTGGGTCTGGATGTATGATAGTATGGCTGGGGTGCTTTACGCAGCTTTGAACCAGGTTTCTGTGACTGCACAAATGTCAGCATCTTCCAGGGTTAAGAATGCTTGCAATCAGTGCAGTTTCACGTTTAGACTCCTAGCGTTTAACAACATGACCCTTAATTTGCATTTTGATGAAGTTTTCATGTTGGTAGGTTTGACCTTATAGTATTACCTAGAAAAAAGCACTATGGGGAGGCAATAGCCTTTGCAAGAAGCCTGAAGCCCAAGGGAGACAGATGCAGGCCATCTCCGGCAAAGCATTGTGATCTGTTGATCATGTCTTCCCAGGCTGTCAGGTACTGATCCCCTTGGAATCACACAAGAAACTAAGTCAATTGTAAATTCAATCATTTTCTGTTTGTATTGAGGCATCATCCTGGGTGACGGTAGAATGCTGCTTAAGGTTAGGGACATACATGTTTGGGACACATATTCAGCAGGCTTGATCATGTCTGTCTTCATATAGTCCAGGGAGGTACGTCTCAAGTCATTCATGCCAACATGGACTATGACAGAGTCATAGCAGTACCTGTTGATGAGACACATGAGTGTATGTGTGATATGGTGGATTATGGCACCTGACAAATAACTAACTGACTTTCTCCTTATCCAGCCTTGTGAGGGGGATAGCTGTGTGTCTCACAATGGAGTCTAAATATTGCAAGATGGAAGCATGGGGGTGCTGGTGATAGAAAGATGCATGTCCATGGAGAGTTTCTGGAGAATGTATAGTCAAAACATCAAGCAATTACAATGAAACAGATTAAAGTAGAGATAAGCTATTTAATTTCTGTCAGACAGCAGATCATTTGGAGAGAGATGACAAAATCAAATATTAAGGACAGGCATAACCTGTTTTACAGGTGTTAGATTGTTACTGCTCAAAGAAATTGAACTTCTGGCAGGCAACAAACTTATTCAATTCATTTTATTTGCATTTTTTAAGTGGGGTAGAATGTTATCTTTATGGGATTACACATCAGCAAACTGAGACAATAATCGTATATTGATTTTAGACAGGAAATAATTTTACACTGGTGAGACCAAAATATAAAAAAATGAAAAGCTACAGCAATTTTCAATGCAAAAATCCTGAACAGGCACTCTAATTTATAAATTAATAAAGCTGAACATTTAAGAAAAGTATTTAGATTAGACAGAACAAGAACAAAGCTGTGAACAGAAAATGAAAGGAAGCTAAACTACTGAAAGAATTATTTACAGTGGAAGCAGAACATGGGGCGGTGGAAAAAAACATATATCTAGAGAGGGGTGGAGAGGGAAGAAGGGAGAGATGAATCCACAGGGAAATGTTTAAGGTGGTGTAGGAAAAAGGATGGGAATGGAAGAAGGTATATGGTTCATACATTAGTACTAGGCTAACTGCCCTTGTGAGCCATTTTAAGCCTAGCTAATTACCCATGTGAAAAATCAGACCTTTCACCTTGTGTTGATAATGTAAATATCTTAAACTCCCACATAGATTTAAGCCTCGACAATTAACCCATGTGGGAATAAAACCCTGTACCTTGTGTCTGTTAAGCAAATATCTTGACCATTATGCCACCCTCTGTCTATGCTTCGAAAGTGGGAAAGACTTAATTAGTAGGGAGGCTATGGGGAATTACAGCAATGTTAACTTTCAGTTAGAAAGTACTACTGTTATTTTGAAAGCATTTGTAAGAATTAGAAATAGATGATGGTTTTGCTCAGAGACAAACTTAGGTAAGAATGAGATGGGTCTAATCATAGGATGGCATGGCATGCTTTCACAGCAATAATTGAAAGGAAGGGGTCAGTTGTATAGAGTTTATTAAGGGGTGCTTACACATTGTGATTTGACTGTGTTAAAGATGTTAGATTGTAGGAAGTAATTTTTCTGGTGAAATCTGATGTCAAAGAAGAGGAAGTATTTGACACTGTGAAGTTCATATTAGGGGTCCTAGAAGAGGTCCCCTTTACATGGTTGACATTTCACAATGTCGACATTCATATGGCCAAGACTATATGATCGACATTTGAAATGATTTCCATTTCCACACTGTAGTGCAATCTCTGTGTTGGTATATTAAAGTTACAGGGTGTGGGGGGTGCAGGGGGGCTGCTAGCATCGTTAAAGTTAGTTTTTTTTCTTTTTTTTTTGTCTGCTTGTATGTTCGACATTTCACATGTCGATCATATGGTCTCAGCCATATGGATTTCAACATTGTGAACTGTTGATCATATCAAGTAGATCCGCTAGAAGTACTGTTGATCTATGCCAGAGTGGTAGCCATTTAGCTTTGGAAAGAGTGGTGTAGTGGTATTAGTTAAGAGAATACTGAGCAGTGAATCTGCAAACATTTGAAGTAGTTTGAAGGGAGGTAAGATTCTTTTTTGATGTAGCAGCTCTCAGAATACTATGCTTTAACTGTAGGAGGAGCAAACCTTTACCTGTTGCTGACTAGATGGGGATAGAATGCGGAAGATTTTCTTGGTCCAGAAAACTTACTTCTTTATTTTAGCTTTATTAAGTTGGATATGATATTGAATGCTTTTTGACTATCTAGCTAAATATCTAGAGATCAAATATATCACCTGTTTCTATTGTTTTAATGCTGTTAAGTTAAGTAAGGAAATTATGAGTTCTGATTGGGGCCAAACATCATGATTTTGTCCTTTTTTAGTGTGGAGCATATGTTGGTGGCTATCTAACAAGTGTGATGGAGCAGTGGATCTTGCTACAGATTGCAATTTATTTTTGGAGGGTGGGATCCTCTACTGTAAATCACCATATCATCAGGGGAGAATGGTATTGGGAATAAACCTGAACCTTGTAGAACTTTTTAAGTGAGAATAATTTTGAAGTGGTAGAGGCTTCTTGGACTTTGAAATGTCTGTTATGAAAAAAGGATTTGAACCAGTGTAGGGTTGTGGATCTGATCCCAGGAGTTATCAAGTAGGAAGAATAGAGATTGTAGTCTACTAAATCAAATTCTTTAGTAAGGTCAATGAAAAGTGCACTTGCTAGAAAGACTGTGTGCATGTTCTGTAAGCTATTGCCAGTAAGAGTATAAAATGTGAAGATTGTGCTCAGGCCTCCCAAAACTATGCTGATGGTGTGATAATATTCCCCAGGTTTGAATATACTTGGACAGCTAGTTCTATATAAAATGTTCTACTATTTTGGCTAGAGTTTGTAGAAACAAAATTGTCCAGATGTCAGTGAAGGATTTGGGCACTGGTTTTACTGTAGCTGTTTTCTATACATTGGGCATAGCACCAGTTGTAAGGCATAGGTTATATAGGCATTTGAGAGTATGTAGGATGTTGTCTTGGCAGAGAACAATAAACCAGGGAGAAAGACCATCTGCTTTTGCTATGGAAAACATGTATACATTTCTTTTATGGCAGAAATGTAGCCCCAGAAAATATTTTATATAATATTGACTTTTGCCTCAGGAGTAACCAGAAAACTGGAAAAAAATAAAGCTACACAGTAGTCTTTGCTCAGGTATTATCAAAGTATGTCACAAACGGTTGAATATTCTTTCACCAGTTTAGTCTAGTAATATGCAGAAACTTTGTTATGGTCAAGAATGATATGTAATTAAAAAAACAACAGTGAGATAGCAAGTATGCTTTGTTAGGCTACAGAAATAGCTGCAGAGGAATGTTCATCTCAGTATGAAAAACACAGGCAATGTTTTTTTTAGTAACTATCTGAGTGAAAGTCTTTTTTTGTTTAATTTACTCCTTTAACTGGGTAACTGAATTGTTCATCATGGAAAGATTTCAGCCATGAACTGAGCCACAAGGGCAAGGGTAAATACAGTGCATTATATATAGGCAAATAGTAAGCAGTCAGCCTGTTTTTATGCTGTAGAAGGAAATGGAGTATGCAAAGAAAACTCATGCTCAGTTTTTGGCTTTTTATTGGTTAATTTCTTTAAATCAGTTTGCTCATTTGCTACTGTTATATTAAAAAAACAAACAAACAAAAAAAATACACTTTACGCATCACCGCTTAGCTAGGGTTAAAGTATGCCTGGTGCCATAAAGTGTGCTCTTCAAATTTTCCCTTAGAACTAGCCAGTTTTTTAGTTTTAGTACTCAAATCTGTTTCTTTGAGCTCAGCACTTGTTCAGAACTCATTGTAAGCACTAAATAAGCTACAAATTACTACACCACTCAACTTTCCTCACTTGTCTAGCGGAAAATAATTTTTAGTACTTAATAAATAAGCACCTATCCAGGCATGTCTAAGGGTCAGCTCCCGGTGTATTCTCCTGTCTATCTGATGAATCTGGGCATCTTGGGGCAATGCAGCAATTGCCTAGTGTACACAGACAACCCTCTCCTCCTACCACCCAACACTACAACCTGTGAGAGATGCACTTATATAGCCAAACTGGAAGCAAAGCTCTCTTCATCCAAAACTGGACTAGACAGGCAAGAGGAGAAGGTAAACACTTGAACCACACCACACTCATCACATAGTCCCTCAAAACCTACACCACCAAAACCCACACATAGCAACACAAAACACACACCTACATTCACAGAGGTTCTCAATAAAAATAGCAACAGAGACCTCCAAAGCAGAAATGCATGCAACCTCCACCCCCCAACACAACCCAAATGACACATAGCCCACAAACTCAGTGTGCCACTCAACCACAGCCCATAAGGCATGACAACGTACCCAACACTCCAGTCATAGGTGACTCTATAGTCAGGCACACTGATGTTCCACTCACCAGGCTAAACAAGGAGCAAGTTACTATCAGCTGCCTGTCGGGTGCCAGGATCCACCACATAATTCATGCACTCAGGTCACTCCACAACAAGTACAAATATGACGCTGTCATTGTCCATGGTGGTGTGAATGACCTGAGACATACCTCCCTGGAATACATGAAAAGAGACATGGAGGAGCTCTCCAATCTTGTAGCCCAGGCAGGTATGACCCTAGCCCTGAGTAGCATCCTGACATCACCCAGAATGATACCACAGTACAAGGACAAAATGATTGACTTCAACAATTGGCTAAGCTTCTGGTGTCATTCTAAGGGGATTCAGTATTTGTCTGCCTGGGATGACATGATTGACAGACCACGATGCTTTGCCAGAGAGTTGGCCTTCACCTGTCACCCTTGGGATTCTGGATACTGGTTAAGGCTCTTGCCACCCCTATAGTGCCTTTTTTAGGCAAGGTTCAAATGAAATTCACCACCGTAACAGGTACAAGCAAGCAAAATCTGAGGGTAATGCTACTCAATGCCAGAAGTCTAAACCTCAAAATGCATTCACTAGAGGCACTCCTTAAAATGGAAAACATCAACATCTGTGCAGTGACAGAGACCTGCTTCAAGGCTCCAGAGAGCACCCCTGCATTACCAGGATATAATTCATACCACACCTTTTGGCCACCTAACCTGGACCGAAACACTAAAGGTGGAGTTGTGCCCATATTCATTAAGGATATCCACACCACCAGGCTAGTTGCTCAGCGTAATGCATCCGAGATTATTCAAGTGCAACTAACTCTGGGCAAGACCGCAATCGAAATTGTAACTTGCTACAGATCCCCCACCATGCCCCAGGATTCCCATTCCTCATTTCTTGATACATTGGAAAATATTAGGGTACAACCCAACACCCTAATAATGGGCGATTTCAACTACCCCACCATGAACTGGGAAAACTACTCATGTACCAACTCTTTTGCTCAATGTTTTCTGGAATTCATAAATTTCAATGCCTTAGATCAACTTATCCACACCCCCACCAGGGGCAGCAATATCCTAGACCTGGTCATTACCAACATGGGCGACCGGTGTTCCACACCAGAGATCAGTTCTTCATTGGTTAGATCCGACCACAAGCTAATCAGCCTAGACATCCACATCCCGCCCTCATCCCCCATTAGGGAATCCATTGTAAAAAAATTTCTCCAAAGCCAACTTCACGCTTAAGGCAGAAATGGCAAACTTCACGACACCCATGTAGACAGACAATAGGGGTATGACTGCTGAATCCTACACAAATGCACTTTATAAGCACTTACACGAGTGCATGGATTGTGCTATCCCTAAAAGAACCAAGATGCTATCCTCCAAAAAAAGGAAGCCAATCTGGTGGTCCCCTGCCTCAAACTCTACAACAGAAGAAAGAAACTGTTGCAGAAAAGAATAAAAGCCCATGACTGGAAGAACTCCCTGGTCAGCCTCAGCAAGAAGCTGAGATCCCTCAAAATATCCTCCAAAGCTAGTTATGAAAACAAAATCACCACTGATTCTATAGACAACCACAAAACATTCTATAGCTATGTCAAGAATCTCAATGGCAACACTCCGATCTGCTCTGAGTTACAGCACAATGGCACTAAATACACAGAACCAACTGATATTGTCAACATCCTGGCAGATAGGTTTAGTGCTAACTTTACCCTGCCCTCACCCCCTAAAGGGCCCATCTCTATACTGGAAGAATGCAAAGTTCCTGTAATCATGGCTGCACAGGTAAAAACCACTCTCCAAAGCCAAGAACATAGCATCCATGGGACCTGACAACATCCCAGGCTGTGTTCTACATGAACAACAGAATGAACTGTCACCCCACCTAAGCACCGTGTTCAGTCATAGCCTCACCTTAGGATTTGTGCCCACTGAATGGCGCACAGTGACGGTTATCCCACTCTACCACAGACCCCGGGAACTACTGCCCCATTAGCCTAATGAGCCTGGTCTGCAAGGCCATGGAATGTATCATCATGGAACTTATAAACAAAGACATTGGTAAACTCCAAACTCTGGACCCCTCCCAGTTCAGGTTTGTAAAAGGCAGATCATGTCTCCTAAACCTGATTGACTTCTTTGAAGCAGTCACCAAAGCCGTAAACGAGGGTAAGGTGGTTCACACAGCCTATCTAGAGCTCGCCAAGGCTTTTGACACCATCCCCCACTCTGGAATTACTGATAAACTCACTAAACTAGGTACAAATCCCTATGTCATAAGATGGGTTGCCAACTGGCTCACTGACAGAACCCACACTGTGAAAGTAGCAGACTCCAAATCCGACTTCAGACCAGTGACAAGTGGAGTACCACAGGGTTCAGCCCTGGGTCCTTTCCTGTTTGGTATCTACTTTTCTGGAGTACAGGCTAACACAGAAGGTCTTTGGCTAATGAAGTTCACAGATGACTGCAAACTAGGAGCCATAATTGAACCTCCTAATGATGTGGACATCCTAAAAAAGGGCATCACTGAGACGGATGCCTGGTGTCAAAGCCATGGCCTCAAGCTCAATGCCAAAAAGTGCATTGTCATGCCCTTTGGTAAAAACTCTGTATCCACGAGCTACCACATAGGTGGTAGTCTACTTAACACCGAAAGTGTGATAAGAGACCTTAGAACACAGGTGGACAGTAGTCTCTCCTCTGATAATCACATTGCCACAGTAGTCAGGAACTCCTTCTATGTGGCACACCTCATCACAAAAGATTTCTCATCCAGGAAAAAAGAGGTCATTGTTCCCCTCTACTTGTCACTCATTAGACCTATTAGAGTACAACGCCCCTTTTGTATGTACTTTACAAGACTTCTACAACAACTGGAAAGACCACAGAAATACCTCACAAAGGATTACCAGCCTCAAACAGATGCCCCTACGCAGACCATCTCAAAAAACTCTGTTGCATATTACCTACTCAGAGGTGATCTCTGCCTAACATACAAAGCTATGTTAAACCCAGAGCTGTTGGACATGCTCCACTTAAAGAAATATCAATCCCTCCGAGCTACATTCTCTAGGGACCTAAACCATGTCACCACAATAAACAGAACATGCTGGAGGGATAGATTCCTGTCCCAGAGACTTCCCATACTCTGGAACAAACTACCTATCCATATCAAACAAAGCTCCTCATTAGCACTCTTTAAGAAAAATCTTGATGATTGGATGGGAAATAGGAAATTCACCCCGGGGATCACCTCTGTGTGTCTGCTCGACAGGGGCACAGGAAAATAATTTTCTTGGGTGGCAAAAGCCAGGGTACCTTGTTAGCTATGCTTGTATAGGCTCTAGGGCTGATAGCCTAAGGTTGCCACCCATGCCGTTGTCAGTGGGACACTCACGGGTTGAGCTGCATCATCCCGTTGCCCGCTGTGGAAAGTAGTGGGACTTGAAAAGTTCCACTTTTCAATCGCACTGAATTGCCGTGGAAAAGCTGCAATTACTTCCGGCTTTCCACGGCAATTCAGTTACGCCACCAACCCGGACCTGCAGGCAAAGCTGCTGCCTGTTAGGTCTGGGTGCTGTAATTCGTGCAGCAATTGGCTGAAATTCATGAAAGGGGTGAGGATTGGGGCAGGAAGCGCCCTGCAAAGATGGCTGCTGTAGGAGCGCTTTGTTTTAAGCGCTTCTACAGCCGCTAAAAAAAAAAAAAAACACAAGATTTTTTTTTCTAACAAGCCAGTCAGTCAGTCATCCATCCATTCATACAGCCATTCATCTATTCATCCAGCCAGCCATCCATCCATTCATTCAACCAGCCAACCATGCATTCATTCAACCAGCCAGCCATCCATTCATTCAACCAGCCAACCATTCATGCAGCCAACCAGTCAGCCACCCATCCATTCAGCCAGCCAGCCAGCCATTCTTCCAACCAGCCAGCCAGCCATCCATTCATGCAGCCAGTCAGTCAGCCATGCATCCCTTCATGCAGCCAGCCAGCCATTCTTCCAGCCAGCCAGCCATCCATTCATTCAACCATCCATCCATCCATCCATCCATCCATCCATCCATCCATCCATCCATCCATCCATCCATCCATCCAGCCATCTATCCATTCATCCAGCCATCTATCCATTCAGCCAGCCATCCATCCAGTCATTCATCCATCCAGCTGCTACTCCCACCAACCAGCTAGCCACTTCAGCAACCGGCCAGCCAGTCAGCTAGCTACTCCAGCAGCCAGCCAGCTAGCCACTTCAGCAGCCATCCAACCAGCCACTCCAGCAGCCAGCTAGCCAGCTAGCTGCCCACTCCCACAGCTATCCGTTGTACCCATAACAGCATCTCCTTCACCGCTCCTGAGGTGATGTCATGGTAGAGGGTGTGGCCAGTGTCATATTGGCCACACCCCCATGTCCCACTTTGGCCCGCTGAAAAGGTGGCAACCCTATGATAGCCTAGTACCTACCTATGAACCTATGAACATAGAGATTCCAATCTCTACACAGACAGTGACTGGAGATTAGAACTGAACATACCTCACAACCTCTTGCAACAAGAAATCTGGACAAAGCCATAAATAAAAGTGGAACAAAGGCCTAAAAATAGGGACAATTTTTAAATATTGCTCTTACAAACTTATAAAGTTGAAAGGACAACAGATTTTGCATCAGTATGAATTTTCTGAAGGGTATAAAGTCAGAAACTCAAACGTCTTGTCATTATTTTCTAACTTCAGTCTTTAATAATTTGCCACTAATTTGCCAGAAAACCACACATTTATGAAAAACGGGCCAAAAATGTGAGGCAAAAATCTTGACATTCTGTGAAAATCTGTACAGTTGAGAGGTATGGAACTGAACCCTAGACCTATGCGACAGAGATCCTAATCATTGAGCCACTACAATATAGCTATCTCAGATAAAACGTGAAACTGTTTTTAGAGGAAATCTTGAGAAAGTATGTCAAGGACTGTTTCATTTCCTTAAAGAAATCTATGATTTGGGAGGGCATGGTGTAAGAAAAACAACCAAGATATGCAAACAAGATTGATAAAGTGCAGTTTTGGTGAGTGTTGAGACAAACTGGAAATATAAGGCAATTTCAGCTAATTTAGCCAGACAAAACATAGACAGGTAGATAGATAGATAGACAGATAGACATAGATAGATAGATAGATAGATAGATAGATAGATAGATAGATAGATAGATAGAGATATATAAGTAGATCAATTTATCATTTAAAATATTTAGCAAAATTACTTACTGTGCTGTTATGCTTCACGATATATGGTGTCAGATCATAGGTGACATAAGTAATAAACCAAGAAATAAGCACAAACCAGAAAAACTGCGGGGGACTTTATTCAGAGATAGTTGAAACTGTTTGTGACATTCAATAAATACTGGGATTATGAAGGAAGGACTTAGCATGGCATAGAGATCCTTACTGCAGCAGTTCACAGCTCAGGACATCCACATGTGTAAAGGAATGTCATCCTCAAATGTTAGGACAAGCAGAGAAACCAAGAAAAGTTTCAGGCAAAGATAGAGAGTGTGGTACATCTATCAGTGATGGATGAGAACAGATGGTTATTTAGTGTGCCCCTTGCAGTTCTTACATCCTTTACATGAATGTAGCTTTGTACTTAATCTTTCTTAGCTTGCAGACTATCGTATCAATATGGTAGAAATTAAAGCTGCTGTTATGGTAACACCTTAACTGGTGGCATTCTTACATGGCACGCAGTCTAATACTCACAGTACTATATGTTGTCCTTATCTATCAGGTATAGTACTTTCCTAGGAACCTTGATAACCAGTCAGGATGACTGGATATGTGATCATAAATTTTTGTTGAGGATGTGAGGAGGAAGTCTGCTTACTGAGGAGAATTGTTAGTCTCGTGCCAGTATTGGGTGATGTAGCTGAGGCTTCTTGATGGCCTCCTTTGGCTGTAAGCTTAGTAAAAAATCTATGATTCTAAGGTTGTTATGTAGTAAAAGCCTATGATTCTAAGGTTGTTATGCTGCATGATTTCAGTTTGCACCATGCCCTCACAGATGCATGATTTGGAATGTAATTAATATATTCAGATTTCCTAAGTCCATGCACCACAGTCTCACAAGATGCACAATTTGGGATGTAATTAATATATTCATCTTTCAGTCACAATGCATCATAATAAAGTATATGTCTGTCCTGGTGCTTACACAGGTTTGGTATGTTATGTACATGCATTCATATTTGTGAATGCATGTTGCCTTTGATGCAGTTTTTTGCTCAGTGAATTAGTTTACAGTGTACCTTGGTTACGTTAGACACAGGATGTTTCTTAATTCTTGGTGCATATGACATCACAATCCATTCTGTTTCCAATACAAGTGTGGGAGATGCAGTTCACCTGCATTGTGAAGCTTCTTTGAAAATATTGAGCACTCTCTATTTTTTATCACTGCAATCCTCTCCATTACCTTCGTGTTTAATCATAGATATTTTAAGAAAATATTCACACTTTTAGTGCTCCAGACCCACTCTCTATCTGCACCTCAGTTCTTTCTGCCTTTCTTGTTTTGCATTATGTCATTTTAACAGGTTTTACTGCCTTTCTTCTTTGGTGTTTTATTTTTAATTCTTTACATCTTTGTTTTATTATATCAGTTTCTGAAATTATTTTCATTTTCTTTAAGTTCCATAAGTCTCAGTTCAGACTGAAGTGCTATGCTTTGGTTAACCTGTTCTCCACCCCTCAATTACTAATTTATGTGGTGTAGTAATCCCTTGAATTTAGCCAACAGCTTAGTGCAATGCCTTTACTGCCAACTATAGTCACATTTTCAAGGCCCAGCACTGCCTTTTTCATTGTAAAAGATATGAAAAATAAATTAAAGGTCTGCTGCTCAAATCTCTTGATCACTGAATTTCAATCAGATGAGAAGAAACTCTTGTCCGTGCAGGGCTGGTTATGATTTGAGTGAGTTCCAAAAAATGTGTCCTAACCACATCACACAAAATAAGGAAGTAAGTACCACAGAGGGATAAAGCAGGAAATGGTATGAGAAGATAATGTAAACTGTGGTTGACAAGCTGGTTAGCTTACATAGCAGATGACTGAAGTGTTCTGTCAGACTCATTCAGAGAGCGCAATTGCCAGGCCACATGTAAAGTATGAATCTGCTCTACTGTCAGCGCTGAGACAGAGTGCATATATTTTCATGGTTCCTTTACATGTTCTGGTGTTGCATTCAATTGACTGGTAGGATAAACAGTAAATGAGTCCTGAGAATTTAACAAAAACCTGTTTGTCATTATGATGGATTTTTACAAAGTAAACTACATTAATTATGCACTTATCTGGTAACTTGAGCAGTGTACTATATTAAATGATAGCTTGCTTTTAATTATGACAAAAGCAGTAATGGCCAGTATTTAAACATTAGTGATGAAACATGACAGGTCAGTATAGCAGAGTTCACAGGTTCAGTTTGCAAAGGTACTTGAATGAAAACTGTGAGTAGAGTCAATTGTGACTTGTAAGCTGTATTATCTGGCATTAATACCCACATTGCAGAACACTTAAAGAGACAGACAGCTGAAACTGTCCACGCATATAGTGCAGTACATCTGGGTGCAACGATAGGGTATAGATTTGAGAGGGGGTAGCTCTGACATTTGGAAAGCAGCAGAAGGTGAATTTAAAAGATGAAAGTGGTAGTCATAGTACAGTTTGTAGTCCATTTTACAGATGGAACACAGACAATGGGTAAAGGGTACCCTTTGAGAAGTAGCCTTCATGAATTAAAGACCGGAGTTTCATGGAGTCTTCATGATTGCCTCTGTTTATCTTGCCTTATTTTATGCTTTTCTATGTTTGTGGCCATTGCATCAACATTTTGAAACATTTAATGGGTACCTCTGTTTTTGTGTATCAGTGGTAGGTGCCTTCATGAAGGAGTATGGTATAATGTGGGCATCCAAAATATAATTTATGCCTTTTGAGCACTTACACTACTGTTATACTAAATCTGGATGTAACTATGCACATTAATAACTGCCAAACACTATACTATCTGCTTCTGAATTTTTGTCATTACTTTGTACATTAATCACCTAGTGGAATAAAGTTAGTTATACAAAATATACCTCCACAGGATATAAAGGTAGAAGCAGGCTCAAGGTACAAAATTACTACCCTGATATTACTATCTGCTTCTTAAGGCCACAAAATATATTAGGATGGTGGCTGACTATATCTAATTCATTGAAATGCAATTAATCTGTGCAAAGGTGACTTGAGAGGAGTTCTTGACAACAAGTGAACAAGTAAGCAAATAAATAAATGTATGCATTTACATATATATATATATATATATATATATATATATATATATATATATATATTAATTATAAAGAAATGCTTTTTATGTATGTATATTTATGAAATGGGCCCAGAAAACCAAGAATGTGACTAATAGAGATATCTAAAGTATGTTTTATACACACAGAAAAAAATCGCCCCAAAAATTCCTGCATAATATATATTGTCTGGCTCAATTAGAAATTAAATGTAGGGTTGGTACAACTCTTTGAGGGCATCAGCCTGAGAACCTGATATAGACATTATTTTTCTGTTATATTTTTTCTTAATTTACTTTACAAACCTGGATCCAATGAACTATTGTGTTTCAAGATACTTATAAAGGAAATCAGGTTTGATTGCCACCTGACTGGTTAACTAGTTGTTTTTGATTCGCTGAGTAGTGAGGCTTCCCTTCATCAGTGCAGATATTTCTAGATTTGTCTTGTGAAGTAGAGTTGAATGCCAGAGGTCTTGCATCATCCTAGTCAATTCTTCCTTAAACTGTCTCAGCCCTCGGGAAATACCACAGTCCTGAAACATCTAATAGGATATGTTTCCTTATACATAACAACATATTACAGGTTGAAAACAGTAAAACAGAGTTAACCTAATTCTTGTTTTCAAGTACAAATGTATCTCATTTTTCAGGTGTGTCATTTACAGACAACAAGCAACTCAGAACTTAGAGCAAAGACTGTTAAGTAACAGAAAAAAACAAACATAAGCAAAGTAAAGCTATAGGAGTTCTTTTTTTATGACATTTTTTTCCATCTGGAGCAAACACAACTGAGGTATGAGGTTCATCATTGTGTCAGAGGGAGATACTGCCAGCCCAGCTAGCTGGAATTTTGTAAATAATTATATGTCATTGGTGAATATCGAAATGATTTGTGTAAGATGCTTGTGTTACAAATGTATTAGAAATGTATGTCATGTGTGTATCAAACTGGATTGTACAGATGTGTGTAAAAAAGGTATTTTATAAAGTGCTTGTGTTTAAAATGTAACCACAGTGTACCCTACTGGAAAAGAACAGAAATGTACATGTGTTATTGTAACTATTTAAATGTATATATTTTAACAGTGGAAAATGGAATACAGGAGGTTAACTTCAGAAAAATAACTGAAATTAAATTACTTTATGGCTATGCTATAAAAGATTGTATCTTTCAGTTTTAATGCTGCAAGAAAACACAATATCTAAATCTAGGGAGCTTTCTCTAGGGTGAAATAATTACTAGTCTTCAAAAGTGAAAGAATGTAATTGCTTTATGACTTCCAGCATCTGCCAAAGATCTGAGGTCTATATATTTTCACAGGTAGATGCTAAATACTGTCAACTTCCAGTAGTAGGGGTTTCACCTGGGATAGAGTGAGATGACAAAAAATGATGTAATTTTGCAAGTTATCCCAGCAGTAATATTTGAGATATTAATTTGAGAACTCTCAGAGAGAGACAGTGCATTTTGTATTCTGTCTTGGACCTGACAACAACAAGACCCATTCACCACATCTGCCTTGCTCTGTAGTAAGTTTCTAGGGCATAGTAATTCTCTTAGATATAGTCAGGAATATAGCAAAGCTTTGTTTAGATATTTTTTTCATTATTTATTTGAGACTGTCCTGTAATGATGCTTTAAATATTTCCTGTGGTTTTTAACTGTGATGTTATTGTGAATATATACTGAGTATTTTCTTGTTCTTTTATTATTTATTATTAAATATATTTAAACCTTTCATTGTGGCTGATCTGTCTAGAAATATTTAAGTTTTGAGAATACATGCATATTTATTTGGTGGCACTTTGTGGGCCACTCCTAATAGCCTTGCTCTTGGTCAAACTACCATTTGTATTAATATTAATAGTACAGAGGAAGATTGGATACCCTTTGCTAAGGGCCTTAAAGTAGCTGATAAGGAGCTGGCTGGTGGCAGGGATAACTACCTTACAGTCTGGGCAAAAGGGGGCATAGCTAGTAAACCTGTGCCAGCCTTTCCCAGGTGTGTGTGTGTGTGTGTGTGTGTGTGTGTGTGTGTGTGTGTGTGTGTGTGTGTGTGTAAACCAAACCTCAATGAGTGTGTGTCAGGTACTTGGGCAGGGACACTAAGCACTGGTTGGACAGAGGTTTGAGGTCTTGGCTTGGCCACTCAGCTGAGATCTCAACACTATAGCTGTGCCAGTGGGGAGTCTTACTGGGGATCTGGAGAAAGAGGGAGAAACCAGCCTGTGGTCTCTGTGTGCTCTTAAGGGAAATTGCATTTGATGCAAACAGCTGCATCTGGAAATACTGTGTGTGTGTACCTGTTATCCTCCCAGTGTACATCCCCTACTGATGCCAGTGGTGTGGATTGAGGCTCCTTGATTAGTGGTCCAGTGGTGGGTCGTCACAACCATCTTTATAATTTTCAGATTAAATCATTACATTGAAACGAGTGGAAATGTATAAAATGTGTTGATTTCATGACAGGCTAAACAAATGTGTGATTTTTTTTGTCTGAAACCCTTCAAGTTGAACTTGTTTGCATTGTTTAACATTTAATATTATCTTTGGTGTACTCTGAATGTAATAATTTGAAGGAATTGGTTTGTAACCTTATAGATGTTATAAATCATATCACTTGAAGGTCATCAGGCTGAACTTGTTTGCAGAAAGGTTTTCATAAATTATTGGATTCATCTCTAATTTTTACTGAGCACCCAATCCATTATATGAAGTATTATTTAAAATCAAACATCAGATTTTAATAAAATGCAGTTTTGTTTTCTGTTTGGAATACACTAGCATTCTTCATTATTTACAGCTGAGGTCTTAAATATATTTCTGTGACAAATCAGCATGCCTCTTTTGCCATCTCCCTACCATAATGTGCTGTTTAATATGCTATCACAGTTATTCCCAAGGCAGCAAGCTGATTATCAGAAATATTAAACTACAAAATTATATGAACAGGGAGTAGCTTTAAACAGAAAAGAAAATGATGAGCACTTTAACAGTTGATAGAGCAATATAAGTTATATTTCACTTTGTGTCTATGTAAGCCGAATCATCCAGCTGGACCTGTTACAGTCAGAATTCAAAGAAGTATGAAAGGAAAAATATCCTACTGTACATTAAACTTGCAAGCTAAAAGCAGTCATGCATTTATAGAAGCAATACAGATAGGTATATAGGGGTCTGCAAACATACATTCAGTGTTTTTATATTATCTATTCATGGAAAGTATTGGAACCTTGAAATTTTAAGAAGCATATATTCAAATATTTGTTCACAGTTGTTTTTTTCATTGCAATTTAAGTGTTAGAAATACAAGGTCATCTGTGTATATGTGTAGGTAGACAGTCTATTATATATGTCAGAAAAAACTTTTGCTAGATTTGATAAAATTCAGAAGAGGAGAAAGCTGAAAACTGAGAAGAAAGCACAAGAGGAAGACACTAAGGAAACTCCTCTGCCTTAAAATATGAAGACATGGTATAGAGTCTGTTGATGAGATGAGTGTTACTAGCACTCAGCTAATCCTCTTCAGACATGATATCCAACTATGACAATTTCACCTCTTGATAGCTATTATGTTGGGTGTTATTCTTCCACCAACTGAAATGTTGGATGTTTTAGCAAAATTCTGCAGTCAGGCAATGCGCATACCTAGGCAATTTATGTTTATTTGTTCACAGATTATACTATTTCTTTTTTGCTGCTTACATAGTTTATATTCCAGTCCTTGCTATTGATGGCAAAATTTTGCATTCATATGCATAAATTGCATCATAAGGATCCCTGTAGCCAGAGGTATAGCTAGCTGTTTTATTGCCTGGAGCTTCCCCCAATCTGGCCTTCTACTAGGGACCTGAAGAGAGACGGAGAGAAAAAAAACACTTTTCTGCTATTGAACTGTAACATTTTATGCTACTGATTGTCATATTTGTAGAAAGCAGTTGCTATTGTTTATACAACGCACAGTGCTACACAGCTCAGTTTTGACTGCTGTATGCCATGAAAAGTGACCTGGATCATGCCCCCTAACACTTTGTGCCTAAGGCAGCTGTCAACTTCACAGCACCCTAGTTACACTTCTTACTGTGGTCATCAGATTACCGTTATAATCATCACTGGTTTTGGTTTCTCTGGCTAGGGAATGTGCTTGATACTACCAGCTGTCACAAGTGGCAAAGGTTCAACCTGCCTACTCAACATCAAAGAGGAAGTTTTTGGCCCATTTCGCCCAAGTTTGTGATGGTCAGTAGCTCTTCGTGAGGAAATCAGTGTAAGAGTCATCTCACAACCTCAAGCACTTTGCAGAGCATTGCCACAAGATCAATTACTTGCAAATCAGACTCCAGCTTGAACCTCCTTGAGGTAAGTCTGATATTCAAACAATCAACCACAAAATTCCAAATAGCGGACACGGTGAGTTAACGAAACACAGGTTTATTTTATATCCACAGAGCTTTCGGGTGATACCCTTCTTCAGTGTGTAAAAAAATATTCTGATAAAACTCTACAATTTATACAAGATACAGTCCACTCAGAATCAGTTACTAATTAAACCATCAATTATAGTTTAAGGTCATTGTATAAAACTATGCATAGGTTCATAGGTGTGTACTAGGCTAATGGCCCTGGAGCCTTTACAAGCCTAGCCCATAGGATTACCCTGGCATCATGCCACCCTACCTTAGTTCCCTGTGCCTCTGCCAAGTAAAGCCACTGGCGTGATCCCTGGGTGAATTTTCTATTTCCCATCCGCTCATCAAGATTTCTCTTGAAGAGGGCCAGTGAGGTGCTCTGCTTGACATGTATGGGAAGTCTATTCCATAGCATGGCAGACTCTGGGTTATGAACCTGTCCCTCCAGCATGTTCTGTTGATTGCGGTAATGAGATTGAGGTCTCTGGAGCGTGTGGTGTGGAGGGATTGTGATTTCTTTAGATGTAGCATTTCTAACAGAGCTGGGTCAGATATGGCTTTGTAAGTCAAACAGAGATTGCCTCTAAGGTGATATGACACAGAGAACAGTTGGAGTTTTTTGAGTCTGTCCATACAGGACAAATGTTTAATTCCTAGGATCCTCTTTGTGTGGTACTTTTGCGGCCTCTCCAGTTGTTGCAGGTGTTTAGTGAGGTACATGCCAAATGGGGCATTGTACTCAGTGATTGGCCTATTGAGAGAAGAGTAGAGGGAGACAATGACCTCTTTCTTCCTGGATGCAAAACACCTAGTAATGAGATGTGCCACATAGAAGGACTTTCTGACCACAGTGGCAATGTGGTGGTCAAAAGAGAGGTTGCTGTCAGCCTGTGTTCCCAGATCTCTTATAACACCTTCTGTGTTCAGTGGACTACCATCGATGTGATAATTCATGGAAACTGGGTTTTTCCCAAAGGGGATGATGACACTTTTTTGGCATTGAGCTTAAGGCCATGGTTCTGACACCAGTTGTTGGTCTCAGTGAGGCCTTTCTGTAGGATGTCAACATCACCTGGGGAGTTAATAATAGCTCCCAACTTGCAATCGTCTGCAAACTTTGTCAGCCAGAGTCCTTTCATGCTGGCCTGGACTTCAGAGAAGTAGTTACCAAACAGGAGAGGACCCAGGATGGAATCCTGTGGGACTCCACTCCTGACTGTTCTGCAGTCTGACTTGGAGTCAGCTACTTTCACACTGTGGGTTCTACCTGTGAGCCAGTTTGCAACCCCACCTAGTGATATAGGGGTTAATGACTAGCTTAGTGAGCTTTTCAATGATTCCTGAGTGGGGAATGGTATAAAAGGCCTTGGCCAGATCAAAGTAGGCTGTATGAACCACCTTGCCTTCACCCACAGCTCTGGTGACTGACTCAAAGAAGTTGACCAAGTTGAGCAGGTATGATCTACCCTTCACAAAACCAAACTGTGTGGGATTCAGAGTTTGGAGATTCCCTACATCCTTATTTATTAGGTCCATGATGATACATTCCATAGCTTTGCATATCAGACTCGTCAGGCTAATGGGGTGATAGTTCCCAGGGTCTGTAGTCGCTCCTCCTTTCTAGAGAGGGATGACTGTAGCAGTGCGCCGTTCAGTAGGAACAAAGCCTGAGGTGAAGCTGTGATTGAACAGGGCACACAGGCGAGGTGCCAGTTCACTCTGTAGTTCATGTAGAACACAGCCAGGGATATTGTCAGGTCCCACAGAAGCTGTATTCTTGGCCTTGGGAAGTGCTGTTTTAACCTGTGCCACAGTAATACTGGGTGCCTGGTAATCTACTGGTATTGTGACTGGTCCTTTGGGGGGAGAGAGGGGTAAAGGTGGCAGTGAATCTGTCAGCCAGTATATTGGCAATATTTGTTAGCTCGGTATAGGAGGTACCATTGTGCAGTAGCTCAGAACAAATTTGGGTATTGCTGTGGCGATTCTTTACATAACTATAGAAGGCCTTGTGGTTGTCTTTACTATCTGCTGCAATTCTGTTTTCATAGCTAGCTTTAGAGGATTTGTTGAGGGATCTCAACCTTTTGTTGAGGCTGATAAGGTAGTTTTTCCAGTCTTGTGACTTCATGTTATACCGCATCAGTTTCCTCCTTCTGTTGTAGAGTTTGTTGATGGCAGGGGACCACCAGATTTGCTTCCTTTTTTTGGAGGAGAGCATCTTGGTTCTATTGAGTATGGTGAGATCCAGGCATTTGTGTACTTGTTCGTACAGTGCATTGGTGTATGATTCGGCACTCATGCAACTATTCTCCATTTGCATGGGTGCCATGAAGTTAGCAACCTCTGTTTTTAGGAGCCCAAAATTAGCTTTGGAGAAGTTTTTCATGGTGGTTACCTTTGGTGGAGGGGGGGGGGATGTGGATTTCCAAGGTGATTAGATTTAACCAGGGAGGAGTTGACTATTGGTGTAGAGCAATGGTTGCCCATGTTAGTAATGACCAGGTCAAGGAAGTTGCTACCTCTAGTGGGGGTAAGATCGAGCTGGTCCAGGGCATTGGAATTAATGAATTACAGGAAATGTTGGGCAAGTGTATTGGTACATGAGTAGTTTTCCCAGTTAATGGAGGAGTATGAGAGTGTTAGGTTGGACTCTAATATTCTCCAGGGTGCTTAGGAACATGGAGTGTGAGTCTTGGGACATGGTTGGGGACCTATAGCAGGCTATGACCTGAATTGCTGTCTCACCCAAGGTTAGCTGCACCTGCAGTATCTGAGATGAGTTATGTTGGGCTACCAGTCTGGAGGTGTGTGCATCCTTTATGAATATGGAAACACCACCGCCTTTGGAGTTTCGGTCCAGGTTCTGGGGCAAAAAGGTATGGAATGAGTTATAGCCTGGTAGTGCAGGAGTGCTTTCTGCTACCTTGAACCAGGTCTCTGTTACTGCACAAATGTCAATGTTCTCCATTTTAATGAGTGCTTCGAGCAAGTGCATTTTAAGATTTAGACTTCTAGCATTGAGCAGTATGACCCTCAGATTGCATTTGTTTGTAGCTGTTACAGTGGTAATTTGGTCTTTGGAACACCACCTAAAAAAGGCACTGTAGGGGTGGCAAGAGTCTTGGCCAGTATCTGGAAGCCAAGGGGTGACAGATGCAGGCCATCTCTGGCAAAGAATTGAGGTCTGTCAGTCATGTTATCCCAGGCAGACAGATACTGGATTCTTTTAGAATGACACCAGAAACTTAACCATTTGCTGAAATCAGTCATGCTCTGCTTCTACTGTGGTATCATTCTGGGTGATGGTAGGATGCTGCTCAGAGCTACGGTCATACCTGCCTGGGCTACATAATCTGAGAGCTCCTCCATGTCTCTTTTCATGTCATTCAGGGAGGTACATCTCAGGTCATTCACACCCACATGTACAATGACAGAGTCATATTTGTATCTGTTGTTGATGGACCTGAGTGCATGCGTTATGTGGTGGATCCTGGTGCCTGACATGCAGCTGACTGTTACTTTCTCCTTATTCAACCTAGTGAGTGGGGCATCAATGTGCCTCACTATCGAGTCACCTATAACTAGTGTGTTGGGCATGCTGTTTTGCCTTAGCGGCTTTGGCTGAGTGGCACACTGTTTAGGAGAGTTATGTGTCTCGTGATTAGTGTTGTGTTGTGGTGGTCGTGGTCGAGTGCATTTCTGCCTTGGAGGTCTCTGCTGTTTGGGTAGATTTTTATTGAGAGCCTCTGTGTAGGTGGGTGTGTTGTTTGTGTTTTTATGTAAAGGCAGTGCTGATATGTGTTCTGGAGGGCTATGTGTTCCATGTGATGTGGTGCAAGTGTTGACCTTCTCCTCTTGACCAGCTATTCCGGTCTTGGATGGAGAGTGCGTGGCTTGCAATTTGGCTATATAAGTGCATCACTTGCAAGTCTGAGTGTTGGGATATAAGAGGAGAGGGTTGTCAGTGTACATGAGGCAGTTGCTACATTGCCTCAAGATGCCCAAATTCACCAGGTTAATAGGAGAAAGCACAGGGAACTGACCTTTAGACATGCTTGGAGAGGTGGGCATTAATAATAAGTACTGGAGCTGTTTCCTTGTAGAACATTTAGTGCTGGTAGCACTTTTGTGCGCTACAATAATTGCTACAAGAAGTCTGATAAAGTGCTAGAGTAATAAGTTAGAAAAAGTGCAGGATAGGAGAGAACTAGCAGATCTAAGGGAAAAACTGCGGAGCAGACTTTGGCACTGCTCAAAAGCTTACAAACAGTCCTGGATACAGCAAATCTGTATCTGGGATAGACTAGTTACAGGAAAAGTGGGAATCAAGCGCAAATGTGGCCTTTTAAACCAAAAAGTTGAAAGAGATGGAAAAACTGTCCAAACGGCCAATAAACTACAATTTCTGGGCCAGAAACCACTACTCTTGTGGTAGATAGGCTGCCTAGTGCTTACCACTCCCACTGATAAGTTAGAAAGCTTCCCTCCAACACAGAAAGTCTTGGGGGCTCAGAAGCTTACAAACAGTCCTGGATACAGCAAATCTGTATCTGGACTAGACTAGTTACAGGAAAGGCAGGAAACAAGCTCAGAATTTTTTTTTACAGAAAAGCAGCTAAAACAACACTAAAACAATTCAAGTGCAGTGCAAGCTAGCACACTTGAGTGTGTAGCAGTATTTAAGCAAATACAGTTTAAAATAAATGCAATTTATTCAAAATGTATTCTGAAATAAATTCAATTATTGTTTTATTCAACTCTGAACAGTTAAAAAGTGCCAAAAAATATACTTATCAGCTGAGGAGCATACTCAGTCAGAACACAGGGAGATTCTAGCAATTTTTTTAACATGTAGACATATATAAAAAGGGTGGCTGTGGTGGTGCAGCAGTTAGCATTGCCACCTCACAGCAAGGGGTTCTCCGGTTCGATCCTCGGCTGGGGTGCCTTCTGTGCGGAGTCTGCATGTCCTCCCTGTGGTCGCGTGGGTTTCCTCCGGGTGCTCCAGTTTCCTCCTACATCTCAAAGACATGCTGTAGGTGGAGTGGACACTCTAAATTGGTGCTAGGCATGAGTGCATGCGTGTGTGTGCCTTCTGTGGAAGGTTGGGCATCAGGCTGGCAACTTGACATTGTAAAACTCTGCTGCCAATCATGAGCAGACAGGTGATCTGCTGTGCTGACCCCTAACCAGGAAAAGCTGAAAGAAGAAGAAGAAGAAGAAGACAGATGTATAAAAAACAGCACATAGACAGATATATAAAAAATATATCTATAAAAAACATATAAAATTATTTAAACATCTGTTGTTACTATTTAAGTACTGGTTTGATACTTAGTGCTGTATTCAGGCCAGGTTTCTTATCTGCATCTAATACCGTTATCCATCTATATTCACATATATCAAGAACATTGTTTAAATCACCACTCCTATTCTTAACCACAATATCTATGACCCTAAATAAGAACCCATGCTGCTGTCCTTTCTCATCTATGTGTTTAGCTAATGCGTTTGTACTAATTCTTCTTCTAATCTCTGATTTATGTTCAATAATTCTGCCTTTGAATTTTCTGTTACATTTACCTATATAATATGCAGAGCATGACATGCAGTTAGCCAAATAAACAAAATTTAAAGCATTACATGTAGCAATTTTTTTAAAAATGAATTCCTTTCCTGTGATAGGGTGTGTAAATGTATTATTTCTATTTATGCCACTGCAGCAAGTACAGTTATGGCAGGGAAAAGTGCCTACCCTATTACTTATTTGCTCTACTTTATCAAGTCTCATATCTTTATAACATAATCGTGATTTCAGGCTAAAGCAGTTTCTATATGCAAAATATGGTTTATCACATAGAATCTGTTTGATTTCTGGTTATTGTCATAAGGATACCCCAATTTTTCTCAATGATATTCTTTACATCATTGGATTTCCTATTATAGGTGGTAATATATCTAACACCACTATCAGCCCTTCTATGAGTCGAGGTATTGTTCCTATTACCATTTATGAAGTAAGGTTTAGCTTTATTCTGTCTCATACCTAAAACCTCGGTTTGTGTTTGTTGCAACATTTCCTCACTATAATCCTGCCTATTAAATTCCCATAACATTTCCTGCATTTGGTTCATGCATTGTACATCTTTTGTGTTAAGATGGCTAGCTCTAATCAGTTGACTTTTTACTATACTCTTAAACACGTGAGGTGCATGCATGCTATTCTTATGCACATACTATTGGCCTGTACCTCTTTTGTATATACCATAGTGTCAATAGTACTACATCTCTTTTTTAATTTGATATCTAGATATGTGATATCTTCATTAGAATATTCATCACTAAACCTCAGATAATCAGTTGTTGAATTTAAATAATCTATAAATGCCTGCAATTCAATGCTACTTCCATCCCATATTAGAAAGTCGTCATCAGCAAAACATTTCATAAATAGTATTTTGCCCTTATAGGTCTCAGGACAATTATATACATACATATTCTCCCATTCTGCTACTACGATGTTAGCATAGGTGTTTGCGACAGGTGCCCCCATCACGACACCATTTTCTGATGGTATATTTGTTCATAGAACATAAAAACATTGTTTTTTAATACTAACTCAAGTAATCCACAGAGGGTTTCTGTTTCGTAAAAATCTACTGCCAATCATTAGTGGACTGGAGTTCCGCTGTGGCGACCCCTTACCGGGAAAAGCCGAAAGACAAACAACAACAACAACAACAACAAAGAAAACTACGCAAGGACTCTACACCTATATTAACAGGAATCACTGTAAAAAGTGATTTTATATCCATGGTCGCAAACAAATAATCATGTTTATTGCAACTATTATGCCAGCTAGACAGACAATTCAAAAAATCTTCTGTATCTTTTATGTAGCGCCTTATCAGATAGGGATGTTTACTAAAGACAGATTGTAAATAAAATGAGATTGGTTCAGTTATTTACCCTCTCACAGATGCAATCGGTCTCACTGGGAGGTGGCATGGATCTTTATGTACCCTTGGGAGCCCATAGATTACAGGTAATTTTGGACAGGGGACAGTAAAATAGCTGAATAAATCAATATCAATATCCTTGTTTAATTGCGTTTCATATATTTCTAAATTAAGTAAGTCTGATATTCAACCAGACCCCAGTTTTCTTCTTCCTTTCAGGTCACATGCTGACTCTCAATAACTAAAGGTTCAATCCTGAGCCAGTTCTCAGCTACAGTTGAAGAAAATAAAGATGGGACAAGACTGTCTTCATTTTATGCCGGAGGGGGGGGGGGGGTTGGTGCATCCCCAGAGAGGCCTAGGTTGGTCAGCCTGACTCTGAAGATGGGTCTCTTGACCCACCTTGTTATGGACTGTGGTAGTCAGGACGTGTAATGTTCCAGCTGAATATGGTGTATCTGATCAACACATTTTAGGGTTTGCATCTCAGACCATGAACCTCAACTTACTCTGTGAAGAAATATCAAAATTCCCTTATGACTGTACCTCCCCTGATATTAATATAGTAGCAAGCTTTGTTAAGATATTCTACACCCATTTGGAAAAAAAATGCATAGAGCTAACAGTCCACACTAGAACCAAGTATCATAGGAAATTCAAAAACAAAACACTCTAGGGGTCCACTGCTATAACTAAACTATATTGCAAAAGAAAAAAAATACTCAAATTGTTTAGTATATGCACACACCCCAGGATAGTATTAAAAACATTATTAAAAATAACTGAAAACACAATATCAAGTTCACTAAAGGAGCCCATAAACTTAGGCTCATCTCTGAAGACAAGGATAATTATAAATCCTTCATTAGCTATGTTAAAAAATTAGGCTGCATTTATTCATAATGATACCTCCTGTTTTGACTTACCAAACTTTGCCAGATATCCCTGCAAACAAATTTAGTACCACCTTCACCTCAAAGCCCAAAAATATCAAAATATCATATAGTGAAAGTGGTACCCCGACAATACACATGGTTGTTTAATTAACAGTTTTAAACATGCCCTTGCACACACACTCCACAAATTGTTTGACCTAAGTTTTTTTTTTCCCTGATGAGTGGTGCACTGCAGTGTTGATTTCTTACAGCCAATATGAGTAATTACAGACCTATCAGCCATACAAGCCTCATCTGCAAAGCCATGGAATGTATATGTAAGTTGCAAGTGCCTCATCAGAAAATATGAAAGTATCCAGCAGTGTCCCTCAGGGCTTAATATTGAGACCTTTTCTTTTTGGTGTTTACTTTTAGGATTTCCAATCAGAGATCCAAGAATTATGCACCCTGTGATACCCAAATCTTCCAGAGTGAACTTTCCCTAGTAAATTAGGAGTACTTAAAATGGGCTCAGACTAAATGCTAAAAAGTGTAGTATCATCACCTTTGGTAGACAGCCCCTCCACTCTTCATACTGTATACACAGCACTCCAGTACAAAATGAGACTGTAGTCAAGGACCTAGGTACTTGGGGTGATAGCTCTTTTTTGACCATCATTTAACATTGGCTATTAGGAATCCTTTTATTCAGCTCAACAAATTGCCAAAGGAATATCATCAAGCATCTAAAGAGGCAATCACTCCCTTATAATCTCTATTGATCAGGCAAACTGTTGAGTACAATGCTATCTTTGGGGTGCATCTCACTAAACGTATCAACCAACTAGAAAGATCCCAATGATTTATAACCAAAATGATCACAGACCTCAAGTCATGGAGCTGGGAAGACAGCCTTGAAGCTCTATTCTTTTATTCAATGTCTTATAGATTTTTGAGTTGAGATCTTTGTCTTGCTTACCATGGCATTAAAGACCTGATTATTCTGAATCTTCTCTATCTTTGCAAGTCCAATATCTCCATCAGTACTAGAAGAAGGGACCTAAATCTTTGCCAACAGATCAATAAAACATACTGGAAGGACAATTTTTTAACACACCACCCCCCAAACTTCTGAAATAAAAATACCAAAAATCTAGACTCTGCTACTCAGAACGATCATAGTCTGAGTACAGGAAGATGGCTGGGGTTTTACTCCAGGATCTTCATTGACTGAAATGAGTGGGCAAATTCTGTCTCATTCTGGACCCTTAGCAATTTCAAACAGCACACCCTTTGCATATAGATCTGGATGCCACTCTGCAGGACACTGTATTCTTGTTGATGGTGTGATGTTGCCGGACATGATGGATGCTGTTTGGCATTTCAGCACCTGGACTGCACACTGCAAATAGCTCTAATTCATTTTGTTTGGGCATCCTTTTCAGTACAACATCCTGAAATTTTAGCTTCATTAGTATATTGAGTCTTTACCAAGGTTTTGGCAGTGGTGGTCAAAGCCTTGCAGGAGATGGTCTCCTGTTGTTCCTTTACCTGTAGAAATGGCTTCTGGTAGTCATGTCCAAGGACTCAAAATTGTTCTAGAAGCATCCCTTCCATGTGTACAGACCCTAGGAATCATCATAAATTGGAAGATGTCCTCCTCAACCTTGGCCCAGAGGAATTTCTTCACTATTATGTTGATGGACACTTTCCAGATGTTCATGATCTTAGAGAGGATTTTGAGAATAATTTCCTTAGCCTGTTGGTTAATGGTACAGATCAGGGTCTAGGATTGGACTTTTCTTATCTTCTGGGCCTGTTGGTAGCTGTTAACTTCACAGTGGTCTTTGAATGTCTTGGGATGTGGTTGCTGAAATGGTCTATGAAATATCAATGAATGTGAAACCACTGTGTACTGAAATGTTGTGGCTCTTCCTCCAGGCCCAGGAGTGCTGGACTTTTCTAAACACTCTTTTGGCATTCTAATTCATAGTAGATATTGACAATAGATGCTCTTCATTAATGAGCTCAGGAGCTCTCTTATTCTCCTACAAAATATAGGGAGAGCAATTCTCCTTGAGAGGAGGCTTTGTATCAGTTAGATGGAGCTCATGGGAGTGCTCTTCACTGTAAAGGCTTCAAAGCGATGTTCATTTGACAATCTATCATAGACAAGGGCATCCTTTTCTTAGTGGTCCACATCCTGGGGAAGTAAATAAACTGATAGATGATTTAAAATAGATTTTTATCTCTGTCAAGGGTCTTAGAATTCAAAAGTCATGTCCTGTCATGATGTTTTAGATGTAGTGTGCTCCAGAGACTAGTGTGTTAGCCATTAATAAGCAAATGGTTCTTTCCCTCTTTTGCTCCCTCAGTGCAGCAGTGTAAAACAGAATTAGCTGCGAGTGTGATCTCTTGTTTGTCACAAAGGAGGTTCTTCTGCAATATCTTGGCATTCTCAGTGACTCCAAGCTGCATCTTAGGGAAGAAGGACCAGAAATCATTCTCTGCATACCTTTGTGACAAAGGAGGGTATTGTTCCAGGATGGGGGGGGGGGGGGGGCAAGTGTTTTCAGTTCAGTACTTGTCTCTTAGCATCAATCACCTCTTTCCACCAGACTTGTTGATGCAGGTCTCAGGGAATTCTGCGGATTTTAAAAAGTCTCCAGCATGGTAGGCTTATGCTGCCAAAAGGAAAAAATGATCAGCCTGGGCAGAGGGCGACCTAGCATTTTCTTGGTCAGTAAATGTGTAAGTCATTTTGATGTATATTATCCTTGAATTTTCTAAATATCAGTACTGCCTGTACCCTTTCCTTTCCTCTCTAGCCACTAGTTCTTAATTGCATACTTTCTGATGGTTGCATCATGCCCTACAACCTTCTTTGTCTAAAGTACTTATGCTGTCTGCCCCTGTAATGTTGAAAAATGCTGTCTTAAGTGCCCCAGGGCCACACCATGAATTTCCATTAAATATTTGCCATCACATCTGCTTTATGGCTTTGAGAATGCAAAGAAAAGTGACCTGCAGCTAAGTATGTGAATAAGGCATTTCTGTCTCTGATCTGATAGTCACAGAATGTTCATGTCATTGTTTTTGCTGGGAAGTAACTTTATAGATCTGGCACTTATTTTTCTTTAGAAAATTCTTACAAGTTACCTGAGTGATGGAAAGAGTGTGTGGAAAGCAGACAGTGGCTAAACTGCAAATCATTAAGTAGAAAGAAAAACACTTAAGGCTATTCATGTGTTCTTTGTGCATTTGCCCAAATGGCTTTCTGTGTTCTCTATAGGAATTCTGAGGCAGTTTGGAAAAAAATGTTCAGTGTTTTGATAGCTGGTTATTAACAGCTGCATATTTAAGCCATGCATTCAAAGGGCACAGTTGATAAAGTGTGTTCGTATTCTATGGACTTGTCCTGGTTGTAATCTATTTATTTTATGTCTACAAAAGCCTGCTATTGTTATGCAGTACATACTTTTTTCATTTTCTACATTGTGGGGATTTTCTGTGGCAATATCATGTTCATGAACTTTTATGGTTTCTTCTAATTACAGTTTCACATACATTGTCCTACATTTATATACATATGTGCTCCCAACAGCCCCTTTACATCTTAGTGACTTTTCTCTGCATTGTGTCCACCATCTGATATCCCTGCCTCCGTAGGACCTTTAGAACTTGACACAGTATCTCAGATTTGTCTTTACTCGTATTCTGTATAGTGGACAGATGTTACCAGTTTCCACCAAGTCCACACCAATGTTATGTAGCACAGCTTCCTACTAGCCTCTTTCCACATGATTAGTTTTTTTTTTGCATGACTTAGTTTAGATGTTTATAATCCATCAGATTGTTTTTCTTCTCTGTCTTTTATGGAGCTAAACTATCTACTCTGTAATATGACTCTTGATTCCCATTCAGAAATGGTATAACATTGTAGAACATTAGATCAAATCTAGCTACCACTGCTTGTCTTCTGTGATAGCTTTATAAGGCCTTCTTGATAACTAATTCTTTTTCCAGCTACTGTGTCAATTGCTGTCATTCACAGGCATCTTCTAATCCATTTAAGCCGTAATGTTTCTAACAGATGCTCACAAAAATTTCCATGGCTTAGTGCATACAAAATGCCTGTCTTTACCCTTGCCATTTTCCCTTTATATGTTCTAATCTTAATTTTGGTATTCACTTTTTGGAAGTAAAGGAGACAATTATGCTAAACAGGACCAGCTGCAATACTGATACCTCTGACATTCTGTTGGTTGTAAACATCTTATTAGACAACTTCCTGTTAATTCTGCCATGTTTCACATCTGTCAATCAACTGCCTCTCCCCCAGGTTCTATCTCTAATTTTTATTCATAAGCCTTAAGTGTGGCACAGTGCCAAAGCTGTTGAATTTTATCAGATCAGACTGTCAACCTTTGCTGAGCAAAACAATAAGTTCTTCATCTGCAAGGGCTTTATCATCTTGGAATTCAATAAGCCTACCCCAAAAAATAATCACCATCATTTTATCAGTGCACAGTACTCTGAGCTCATTTCCAGATGTCACCACTTTGCTGTTGTGTCAGTCTGACTCCCCCATTACTACCGCCTGTATTTCATAACATGCTGGTAAACCACTGCTTTTCTCATGTTTAATGAAAATATAGGGTAATGTGTCGCACCTTTAACTGCTCCATGAATCCCTCATAAATATTTCCATCTGCTTCCAACAGACAATATCTGAATAAGCCTGCCTTTGCTTCCACTGTTTTTAAGGGGGCATTTATGTCCATCTGCATCATTTTATACAATTATTATAGCAATAACCCATGCCTGGGTGTGGGTAATGCTAAATTTACCCACGGTTGGCGTAGTTTGGTCCCGGGAAGCCCGGACCAAACAAAGCCAACCGGGTAATTTAGCATTACCCACACCCAGGCGTGGTTATTGCTATTATATGACATTATTTAAGAAAAGAAACTGTTACTTTTCTTAAATAATGGCATAGTATAATGCCTGTTTACTGCCCTTCCGCAGATGTCTGGCATCCGCGGCGGTTCTGATGTACTGCGCCTGCGCACATCAGAGCTGTGAGCAAAGCAATGGAGAAAGCAAGATCTCCGTTGCTTTTTTAGTGTTCGCTATGTTAAATGAGTTTAACATAGCGAGACAGTTTTAAAATAAGCAACGGACATCTCCGTTGCTTATTTTAAAACTGTCTCGCTATGTTAAACTCATTTAACATAGCGAGACATAAAAGCAACGGAGATCTTGCTTTCTCCGTTGTTTTAAACTCTCGCTATGTTAAATGGGTTTAACATGGCGAGACAGCTTTAAAATAAGCAACGGAGATCTCCGTTGCTTATTTTAAAGCTGTCTCGCTATGTTACACCCATTTAACATAGCGAGACAGTGTTTTAAAAAACCGAGTTATACTAATGGAAAAAAGTCCGGGCGATCGGACCTTTTTCCATTAGTATAACTCGATTTACAACGGGCACGCTGGCCAATCAGCGTGCACGTTTTGGGGGGATCATGGTATAATTCTCAATAATCTGCTTTTGCTTTCTCCACAACTCTTGTTGTATTTTTGCTGAGCCTCATCAAAGGTCGTAAAGGTTCATAGTAGTTGCATTGCATATGCATTCTCTCTATATCACTTCTGTTAGTGTTCATATTGGTTAAATTTGCAATAATGTATATTATTTTCTATCACAGTTTCTTCCAAGTCTTCCTGCTTGTAAGAGGACTATCTGTCTGAAGTCTGTTTTGTTATGTCATCACAGTCTGCTCATTTGGGGATGTCAGAGATGTCACAGTCAATTATTGCCTAATATAATGAGAAGGCAGTGGAGAATGCTGAGCACACCTAAGGTAGAATATTTTATTTTAATGTATATTATTACCTCAATGACAAAGAAATGAAAATACATGCTTCTAATATATGAAGCAAGATTAACTATTACTAAACAGACATCTTGGTAAAGTTGTTGGGGCTAGGAGGTTCTCAGCTACTAACTCAAGCTGTGAAAAATGTGGGAAAAAAGAGATTTCTTGTTAATGGATACTTGTAAAGCATATTACTATAATAATGTCATATGCAGTGACTTTTCAATGGTTTAGCCTGGAATGAAATTCTTGCCAGTCTTTTATAAATTGTAGATGGTTTATAATACAAATGACTGGCAATAGGACCGGCCATCCATGCTTTTGTAGCTTATTTGTGCCACAAGTCAGGGTTGCTCATTTTGCAGGAGTTTAGACTGGCATGTCTTGTTTTGAGCTCACAACTTCTTATTAATAACCCTACATTACTTCACACTTGAAATATGTACAACACTTCAAAAGTTACCAGCTAACACATTTAAGGTATGCACATACGATTTTTAGCTTTTGATTCCTGACTGCAACTATAAAACCACTGTTTTCCAGATAAGTAATCCCACTTAAAAAAAGCTGAATATAAAGTAAAAAGTTATGTGAGTTATAGACATCTTCTAATTTCTTTAAGACACAATGTTTATAAGAGATGCTCACAAAAATATCCTTGGCTGAGTGCATATAAAATGCCTGTCTACACCCTTTTCATTATTCCGCTTAATGTACCAATCCTAACTTTTGGTCTTCATTTCAAGCAATCAGTATACAACCTTGTTATATAGCCCTTCAAGTTAGGAAAGCAAAATTGCATCATTATAAGATCTTTGAATATGGTTTCTTCCAGACAGTTTAAAAATAGTCCGTCTTACAGATCTTCACAATCTTGCATAGTCTGATGTAATGACAGGTTTGGCTGTGAAATGAGACAAAATGCTTGTATTGTGTAACTGCCTTGGCACAAACTATGAAACAATGTATTGTGGATAAAACATTGTTAAAATACTCTACTGACTACTTGAGAATAAATAAATGGACTTTTGTGAGATATAATTACTGTCCCATCTAGTTCTGTATTAGACATAAGCAAGTTGTAAATGTGGTGAGAATTTGGGTTGGTATTAATATGACATGCAATTTATCTTGTCTGTAAGAACATTGATAGATTATATTAGATAGACAATTACCAGCCATCAAAGTCCATTTAAATTAATTAAATGGAGAAGTTCTCTAGAAATATTTTATCCATCTCCCGCTTTGAATGGTGCAGTCTGTAGCACCTGAATAATAATTTCTTGATCACAATCAACAACACAGCTCCCCAAAGCACTGCACAACAATGTTTTTGCCTGAGCCACAGCACAGGTACCCAAAGCACTGCACAACAATGTTTTTGCCTGAGCCACAACACAGCTTCCCAAAGCACTGCACAACAATGTTTCTGCCTGAGCCACAACACAGCTTCCCAAAGCACTGCACAACAATGTTTTTGCCTGAGCCACAGCACAGCTCCCCAAAGAACTGCACAACAATGTTTTTGCCTGAGCCACAGCACAGCTCACCAAAGCACTGCACAACAATGTTTTTGCCTGAGCCACAACACAGCTCCCCAAAGCACTACACAACAATGTTTTTGCCTGTGCCACAACACAGCTCCTCAAAGCACTCCACAACAATGCTTTTGCCTGTGCCAAGCCTCCTCACATTCTCCTTATGGGGATTTCACCCTAACACACTTATTTAATAAGTCTACAATAGCACAACCAATGACAAAGGAGAAACACCATAAAAAGAAAAATGCACTACATGCACTGACCACAGTCTTACATCCTAAGTCACAGGAGAGCAGACAAAGTCAGGGAAACATAACATACAGAAACTGAGATCAGGGACTTAAGTATCGACCAAAGAAATAGTGATCAATTGCACTAAAAGTGTACCATTCATTCCAGCATTTCTTTACTATCAGGGTCCCCATGTCCTCCTTATGAAGCCAAGTTCAAACACCACCCTGGCTCCTATTTAACATCTGATCTTTATGTATCTAACACCTGTACCTGCATACTAACCACCACATTATCTCATATTGAATGTTAAAAAGACTGGTGCCTACTGTTTATTAGTGTCTTTAAGTTTCTTCTTACTGAATGGAGTAAGACATACAGTGATGTCTGTCAGTTCATCCTGGCAGCTATGAAGCTGTTTTCTGGCTTAAAAATGGGTCTGCCACATAGTTTGCCAAATGGTGAGGTCAGCCCTTAAGTGGATACTTAGGCCTGTCTCTGGGGAGAACCAGAGAATTCTGAAATTGCTATTTTGTGAAAAAATTATGTGATATTAATTTTATAAAACACACACACACACACACACACACACACACACACACACACATATATATATATATATATATATATATATATATATATATATATATATATATATAAGGGTCTACTTTGTTTCACTGAATCTCATTTCACTGAGTTTCATTTCACCCCGACCACTTTGCTGAAAACTCAAATTACTGAAAACTCAGTTCACTGAATCTCATTTCACTGAACTGCAGTTAGTGTATATGACACTGTGTAGAGTGCTGTAAGGCAAGTAAAAGGTATATGCCCTTTTCCCCACTGTAGAATCACAAAACATTGAACACACATACACGAAAGTGCTTAACATCGAAAAGCGCTTTCGTGTATTTGTAGTTAAAAAAAAAAAATCTATGTTTCTGTGCCCTCACACCCCCCTACTTTATTATTCCCACTCTGATTTCACACTACAGTGGGGAAAAGGGAATTTTCCCTTACCCGCACTGTAGTCTGATCTATGAAACAGGCACACATACACGGAATCGCTTGTCGATGTTAAGCTCTTTCGTGTATGTGTGTTTGATGTTTTGTGATTCTGACATATGCTAGTTGAGCATGTGTCTTGATCCCATATATATATATATATATATATATATATATATATATATATGTATATATTTATATATATATATATATATATATATATATATATATATATATATATATAGGGTCTATATTAGAACACTGAACATTCAAAATGTCGAGTGTTCTAATATCGAACCCTATGAATCGAAAATTTAAAACATCGAACATTCAGAACAGCAAATTTTTTCCTAGGGAAAAAATCTGCTGTTCCAAAACACATACACACAACACACGCACACCAAACAAACAGCAATCCACACACATACACCTAAACTCTTACACCTAACCCTACACTAAACTATACATACACTACTAACTATCCACTTACCTTAACCCAAACCCTAACCCTAAGGTCCGTCACTATCGCACAGTCACCTCACCTGCACCCTAACTAACCTACCTCGCCCTAACCCACACGTCCACACAATCGCACACTTACCTGACCCGCGCCCTAACCCTAACTCACCTAACCCGCCCTATCCCTCACATACCACACAATCGCACACTTATCTGAACCTGACCCATAACTTTCCACCACAGCACTGAAAATACCAAAGCAACAGAAATGGACAACCAAATTCTTTCCCTAGGAAAAAATTCGGTTTTCTGTTTCTTCGATATTTTCAGTGTTCCCTGAAAATAGGTTGATATTAGAACACTCGACATTTGAATGTTCGGTGTTCTAATATAGACTATATATATATATATATATATATATATATATATATATATATATATATATATATATATATGTATATATATGGGCCCCCAACACATAACCAAAATGCCACTTACCCGACTTTCAGATGATTGAGCTGAGAACACCGAAAGTAGAAAAAACTGACCGCTTGGAACACCGACGTGTAACTGACAGTAAGTAACCCATTGACCAACCTAACTAGCACATGAAAGCAGAAGTAAAGAAAACACACCAACATGGAGGCTTTGGCACTCATATCCCCCCTTATGTGAGGGGTCTGCACCCCCCAACTACATATACCAACTCTGAGATTCTACTACTGTGGAAATAAGGGGGCAAAGGTCAACTTGCTGGCCAAGCAGTCACTTGCCGTCAGTTACACATCAGTGTTCTGAGTGGCCAGTGTTTTGTACTTTTGGTGTTCTCTGCTCGATCATCTGAAAGTCGGGTAAGTGGTATTTCGGTTATGTGAAGGGGACCCATATATATATATATATATATATATATATATATATATATATATATATATATATATATATAAAACATGGGTCTACTTTCATAGACCGAAGCGCCACGTCACCGACACCCGGAAGACCGAGACGGAACGACCGAACAGGTAGGTTACCGAAAACGCGATATCCCGACGGCTGAGAGACCGACAACGGCAGCGTGTGAGCGCGATACGGTAAGTGTGCGAAAGTGAAAGATGTAGTATTGGGGAGCGGACAGGTAAGTGTACGATAGTGAGGGATTTTAGGATAGGGTGTGGGAAAGGTGAGTGTGCGGTGGTGTTGGACTAAGGGTTCCGGTGAGGTAAGTATGTGGAAGTGACGTAGAGCAGTGTAGGGTAGTGTTGAGTGTGTCAGTGTTAGAATGCGGGTGGAGTGAGTGTGCGATAGTGACGGGCTGCATGTTTTAGGGTGGGTTAAGTGAGTTAGGGTTAGGGTGCAGGTAGGGTAAGTGTGCGGTAGTGACGGTGTTGAGGTTTAGGGGTGGGTTAAGTGAGTTAGGGTTAGGGTGCAGGTAGGGTGAGTATGCGATAGTGACGGTGTTGAGGTTTAGAGGTGTGTTAAGTGAGTTAGGGTTAGGGTGCGGGTTGGGTAAGTGTGCGGTAGTGTCGGACGTTAAGGTTAGGGTTTAGGTTAAGTGGATATGTTGTTGTGTGCAATGTGTAGTTGGCGTTTTTTGTGTCGGCGTTGTGGTGTTCGGTATGTTGAGTTGTTGGTCTGGTGTGTTTTCGGTTGTTTGGGGTCGGGAACATGTGTGTCGGCGATTCGTACGTTCGGTCTATGAAAGTAGACCCATAAAACATACATATTATTGCAAATCATTCATAAACTTGTACTGTACTAAACAAAGCGGGTGCACATGTATGTGCTATAGTGCAGAGTCCAAGAAACAAGGTTCTACCATATCAAATTAAGCCTATATTACTCCTTCCTCTCACTTTTGGTCTGTACCATTCAGTCTTGAATTTATTTATTTATTTATTTATTTACATTTGTTTACTAGGTAGTACACAGATCAATACTCAGACCAGGTGAAATACAAAAAATTTCACAAACAAAAATTGCAGAAATGTAAGCAACAACAGAATAGTTCAGAATAATTAGATAGAAAAAAACAATGTGCATATACATTCTGGTGAACAAGCACAATGCAATGTACAATTAAACAGAGTGTAATGTGCAATATATGCATTAGTTACTAAAGTGAGTAAGTCTTCAGCAAATCCTGAGAGAGGAGAAGAGACTCGGAAAGGAGACAGGTTAGGTGAGATGTCCTGTGTACATACCTCTCACCTGTACAGATTTTCGCAGAATGTCCACATTTTTGTCTCATATTTTGGTGTGTTCCTCTTAAAATTTGTACTTTCTGGCAAATAGCTCAGGATTGACGTTGTTATAATGACAAACATTTGAGTTTAAGACTCCACATCCTTCATAAAATTCATGCTAATGCAAAACCTACTATTCTATCAACTTTCTAAGCTTGTAAGAGCAATATTTAAAATCTGTCCCTATTTGTCCCCCCATCATTTTAGGCTTTGTCCAGATTTTTTGCTCTAAGAGGTTGAGAGGTATGCCTGTGTAGAAGCAGGAGCATTTGGCTTGGATGACATAAAGGAGCTCTCTGAGCATGTAGCCCAGGCTGGTATGACCCTGACCTTGAGTAGCATCTTACCCTCACCAAGAATTATGCCACAATATGAAGACAAGATGATCAATTTCAACAATTGGCTTAAGTACTGGTGTCATTCAAAGGGGATCCAATGCCTGTCAGCTTGGGATGATATGCTCGACAAGCCACAATGCTTCACTAGGGACGGCTTGCACCTGTCACCCCTGGGCTTTCGGATATTGGCAAAGGCTCTTGCTACCCCCATAGTGCCTTTTTTAGGCAAGGCTCAAAAGACAAACCCACCTCCATAGGTATCACAAGGGATAAGAAACTAAGAGTAATGCTACTCAACGCCAGAAGTCTAAACCTCAAGATGCACGCACTCGAAACTCTCTTTAGCATGGAGAACATCGATATCTGTGCAGTAACAGAAACCTGGTTCAGGGCTCCCAAGAGCACCCCAGCACTACCAGGTTATACCTCATACCATGCTTTTCGGCCCCAAAACTTGGACTGAACCACAAAAGGAGGGGGAGTATCAATATTCATCAAAGATACCCACACCTCCAGGTTGGTGGCAAAGCATGAAGCATCAGAGACTATCCATGTGCAACTAACAGTGGGTAAAACTGCCTTCCAGTTTATAGCCTGCTACAGACCACCCTCCCAAACCCAGGAACCCCACTCGGCCTTCCTGAGAACACTGGAAAATATGAAGGTCTCTCCAAACACCATTATATTGGGTGACTTCAACTACCCAAACATAGACTGGGAGCATTACTCTAGCTCCAACACCCTAGCCCAAAGGTTCCTAGAATTTATAAACTCAGATGCTATGGAACAACTTGTTACCACTCCCACAAGAGGGGAAAACATACTGGACCTGATCATCACCAACATGGGGACTCTATGCTCCAGACCAGAAGTGTATCCCTCACTGGTAAGATCAGACCATAAACTAATCTCACTGGATATTCACATCCCGACCCCACCCCCTGCCCAGGAAACCACAGTGAAAACTTCTCTAAAGCAAATTTCACACTCCTCAAAACCGAGGTGGAATCCTTCAAAGCCCCGGGCCTGTGGAAAATACGGCCCAGACTGCAGAATCCTTTATAAATGCATTCTATGAACACCTTCAGGAATGCATGGATCATGCGATCCCAAATAAAACCAAGACCCAATCCTCCAAAGGCAGACGTCCTATCTGGTGGACCCCAGCCATAAACAAACTATACAATAGAAGGAGGAAGCTACTAAATGATAGAGCAAAATCCCAAAAAGGGAAGGCATCACTGATCAGTATTAGCAAAAAACTACGGGCACTCATAAAATTGTCTAAGGCCAGCTTCGAGAGAAAAATTGCACAGGACACTAAGGATAATCACAAGGCTTTCTTTAGTTATGTTAGGAACCTGGGTGGTAATTCCCAGATATGCTCAGAATTAGTCCAAAATGACAAAAAATACACTGAACCCACAGACATTGCCAACGTCCTAGCTGACAGGTTCAGCGCAAACTTCTCCCCCCACTCTCCACCAAAAGGGCAAATATCTATCCCAGCAGAGTGCTGCCCCCCTGACATCTCAGATGCTCAGGTAAGAGCCGCCCTCTCCAAAGCAAAAAACACAGCATCAGTGGGACCAGACGGTGTCCCGGGCTGCGTCCTACATGAACTCCAAGAAGAGCTAAACCCAAACGTAAAACTACTGTTCAATCTCAGCCTTACTACAGGATATGTTCCCAAAGAGTGGCATACAGCAACAGTGGTCCCTCTCCATAAAGGTGGTGCCTCAACGGATCCTGGAAACTATCGCCCCATAAGCCTGACTAGCTTGGTCTGTAAAGCTATGGAAAGGATCATCATGGACCTCATAAATAAAGATATTGGGGACCTACAGACACTGGATCCTACCCAGTTCGGCTTTGTTAAGGGCAGATCCTGCCTCTTAAACCTGGTTGATTTCTTTGAAACAGTCACCAAGGCGATTGACGAGGGGAAGGTGGTCCACACAGCCTACCTGGACCTCGCAAAAGCCTTCGATACAATACCCCACTCGGCATTATAGATAAGCTCACCAGCTTAAATATAAACCCCTATGTCACTAGATGGATTGCAAACTGGCCCAAGGACAGAACCCACATGGTTAGAATTGCTGGAGCCATGTCAGACTCCAAACCAGTTACAAGTGGTGTCCCACAAGGCTCAGTCCTGGGACCTCTCTTGTTCGGTATATATTTCTCAGAGGTACAGGCCAACACGGAAGGACTGTGGCTGACCAAGTTCGCACATGACTGCAAACTGGGTGCCATAATCGACTCTCCAGCCGACACAAGCATCCTCCAAAAGGGCCTCATAGAAACAGACAACTGGTGCCAGAGCCATGGCCTCAAGCTAAATGCCAAAAAGTGTATAGTCATCCCTTTGGCAAAACAAAGTGCCCACAAATTACCACATCGGTGGTAATCCATTAAGTACAGAAGAAGTAATTAGGGACCTGGGGACCCAAGTTGATAGCAATCTCTCATTTGACAACCATGTGGCCAAAGTGGTTAGAAAAACATTTTATACAGCCCACCTAATCATGAAGGGATTCACATCTAGATCAGGGGAGGTCATCGTGCCTCTTTACTCATCCCTTATCAGGCCCATAATTGAATACAATGCCTCTTTTGGGATGTACCTTACCAGACACCTGCAGCAACTGGAAAGACCCCAAAAGTACCTCACCAAGAGGATCAAAGGGCTCAAACAGATGCCATATGCTGCCTGGTTAAAGAAATTCCAGCTCTACTCAGTGGCATACCGCCTGTTCAGAGGCGATCTGTGCCTAACGTATAAAGCCATGTCCAACCCGGAATTAATGGACATGCTGCACCTCAGAAAATCCAAATCCCATCGAGCTACGCGCTCGAGAGACTTGAACCTCAGCACTGAAATAAATAGGACATGCTGGAGGGACAGATTCATAACCCAGAGGCTCCCTTCACTCTGGAATAAAATCCCAGTCCAGGTTAGGCAGAGTCCCTCATTGACTCTCTTCAAGAGGAATCTTAATGAGTGGATGGGAGATCATAGGTTTACCCCGGGTATCACTTCTGTGTCACTGTTAGACAGAGGCACAGTATACTAACCTCGAAAAAGGGCATAGCAAAATAAATTTAAAATGGGTGGCGAAAGCCAAACACATTCTGGCTAGGCTTATAAATGCCCTAGGGCAGATAGCCTAGTATGAACCTATGAACCTATGAAGAAGTGCTTTTTAAGTTGGATTCTGAATTTGGAATAATTGATAATTTCCTTAATATAAATGGATAGAGCCTGCCAAAGAGGAGGTGGCTAACAGGAGACATCATGTCCCTTTTCAAACCACATAGATCCTTAACTCATGTTTTGCATTGGTAGTTCTACAGACTTTATCCTGCTCAAAATATGCATACAAACAAGATTGTGTTCTCTAATTTGGCATTATTGCCCTTTGGCCTAGAGGGGGCTTCAAAGACAGAAACAAATCAATTTCTTTCAAATCCTTTCTACAAGTTATAGAAAAACACATATTCTACTTGATTACTCATGTCTCTAGATTTTTCATTTGCTATTTTCCTTTTTTTCCCTATCACCCCACTTTTCTTCCATTTTATTTAACTTTTTATGATATAAACTCACTTAGATCATATGTTTTGCTATTCTCTGATATGACTAAGTTAAAAAAAAGGCTATTATGATGAAAGTGCAAGACCTATAACTATTTAGTATCAAGAAAAGTAGTGAGAATACAAATGTTACTATAAGACATTCAAAAGAACAAGAAGTCACTATAGCGAACACCAGAGGTGAAGCTAGGGTGGGGTGAAATGTGTGTGTGGGGGCGGGATGCAGCTAAGCTTTCCAGGCCCAAGCTGTTAGTGGGTATGATGATCTTCACTAATGGCATTCAGCTTCGGCATTTCTGGAAACATCTTAGTATACTATGTGTGATTTAGTTTATCAGTCAGAACTACACTGTTTGCTACAGTTTAAAGTAGTGAAAGGTGTGTTTTTTGGAACTCAAGCATTTAAGGCCTTTTTTCTTGGTGCATCAGATCAGGGAATGACCCTGGGTACCAGAAGGGTTAGCTATGCCTCTGAGGAATGCAGCAACTCCTAGATCTTATATCGTTAAAATGAGAGAATGTCAACTGCTTCAAAGAAATCATACCATTTCTATTGAAAAGGTTTGACTTAATTCCTTGATACTAACAAATCGTGACAATTGCGAAAAGGTATGACCAGAAAATCTTAAGTGGTAACACAATTAGAGGAAAAAGAATATGTATCAGCACAACAAGGCTATTCTGACAGACAAAGAGAAAGAAATATTAACAGAATATGCTCAGCAGAACTTAACAGAGACTGTCAGTTCATTATCTGATGAGATCACTCAACCAGGTGTTTTTGCATCTGTTAAAAGAGACAATAGAAGAACCTGATTTGGAAGAACTGCCACAATTCCGAAAAGGTCACATCATCTCAATACATGCTTTGATTTTATAAAAGATAACAACTGCTGATTAATACAGCTGCAATTATTGAGTGGTTAAGGGATTTTTTTTTTTTAAATTGGGATCCTGGTACGTATCTAATGTGATATAATTAAATGTAATATAATAAATAGTATCAATTTTTACAAAATATTGTAAAATGAATTCTTAGAAAAGAGGAATAGTTTAGGATCTAATAGTCAATAATGCTAATGCATGCAGAAAGTCATAACTTCCTTCATCAGGTAGGCCCCTGCAATGTCAGTAAAACAGCCATGTGCATCCATTTAGCTCTTCTGTGTCTCCATAATAATACCTGTTGTTGGCCAGAGAAAATACTACAGCAAACTGTAATGCATCAGTCACAGGCTAGGTTTTCCTAGTCCTTCCAGTTCCTTCTAGTTTTTTTTTTTGGAAAGAAAATAACTCATATTACTTTTATTTAGAAATACAGGGCATTTTGTTTTACCGCTAAGTTTCTGCATACAATGCTCAAATTGTTTGATATGCTCTGCTGTTTCAGATGCTATTTGTGTTTTCTGTTACAAGGGCATATTAGCTTCAAGTTTCTTCCTGTTTTTTTTTTTTTTTTTTGAAACAACAGCTGTCTTTTGAATTGTTTCACTTTTCAAGGTCCTCCTAACAATACATCTTTTCAAGTGGGGAAGAAGTCACTTTTTTCACAGGAAACAGAAGATGGTTTTTAATAGCCAGAATTTTCAGTTTTGTACTCATTTTCAGAAATTTGCAATATTACAAAAGAAAAGCAAAAAAATAAATAAATAATAATAAAATAAATAAATAAACAAACAAATAAATAAATAAATAAACATTTTGGTTTTCTTTAGAGTGTTGCTCAGTTCATACTCAGCTCACTTGTGGAAGCTTCAGTGATTATTCCCGTCTAAGTCTCGTAAATGGATTGTTAGTATTTTGTTGTAAAATAGGATTATTTGGGTCCTGAGTTAGAAGGTTAAGTCCTCAGATGCAATTTTTTTTTATTGCAGTCCTTTACCTTTTTTATTTGGTTGTTCTTATTTAAGTCAATTGAATTGAGACAATGCTGAGTTCAGAGATTCTTACCTATCCCATAGTTTTATCCTGACCCCTGGACATCTGTTATTGGGTCATATCCCAGTGTGTCCCTGGGTTCACTGAGTAGGTCACACCTTCCTAGTTGGAAAGAGTCATTTGGTTTTCACAGGCTTGGATTCTACACAGGCTGAGAATGGTGTGTACAGTAGCTGGGGTCTGATTTACTGCAGCTAGCTCTTTGACTGGAGTATGTTAGTAATGGGTCTACTCACAAATCCATGCTGGCTTATATGCAATTGTATGTAGGATCATTATGAAATATTGCCAGGAGACCATCACATCTACATGGTGACATGCACCCTACAAATCCTCACATGTACACCTGGCCCAACAGCAGCCAATTTCCTGTACTCCTAGTCTACACAAGAAGCAGGCAGCAGTTTATGACTGAGCTATATTACCTTTTAAGAAACCTTTGACTCTCAAAAGAAATTTGCTTTCCAGACTAGACTAGATGTACAAAAACAAGTGCACAACATACTTCTACATATGAATGCCTTCAAGGTAAAAAAAGAAAATGTAAGACCTTTTTATTTAAGATGCTTTATCAAAGGAACAAGTGTTTCCTAGAAACTTAAGAACTGACAAATGGTACCTAGATCTAACAGTTTCAAGAACTGTTCTTCTCTTGCATACCTTTGATATGGAACATAGGACTTGAAGACTTATAGAACAGCTAAGAAGTGTTTAGTAACTGAAAGATCTAGATTCATTTGTTAGGCAATAGAATTTTGAAGAACCAACTTATGAATAAGGTGCTACCAAAGCAGAGATAAACTTCCTACACCCAATCTTTGGTGAGATAGATAACAGACAAACTACTGAAAGGACAAGTAGTAACTAATTTTGTGCCTCGGATTGGCTGTTTGAGCAAATCTATAATGGAAACAGAATGGATGGCCAGAAATGTGTCCAGAGGTCATAAGAAATGACAGACAAGATCTTTACATTATGTTTGCTTGATAGCAGAAGGAGATGGTAAACCTCCCTAGTCTGACCTTTAAGTGCCTTCAACATTCTACCTTCCACCTGTTCACATCTTCCCCCTCATCTGTTTCTATCTGTCCCATGTCCTCTTGAATGTCTTTATGAATTCCTTCTCTATCATCCTTTCTGTTAATCTGCAACCCTGTCCTTGAAGAAGTTATTTTCATGATTTAAGGAGTAGTTGGTCCTTATAATCTGCTGCCAGTGGTCCTTATTCCACTCTGTCTTTCCTGCTCAGTACAACCATTTCACTGACATGATCTTGTGTACCCACAATGTGATTGCTGCCAGATTCCAAAAGAAACTCACAACTAGTACAGCACATCAAAGTAATACTTCAGCAAACTAAGGGTGGGTGTGATTCTAGGAGCAACCCAGACTCAGGTATATATGCTAATGAACTTGGTATAGGTTAATTGCGGATTCTGCACAATTACACTCAACTTCAAAACATAATGCATGCACCCATTGACAAAAAAAGTGAAAAACTCATATTGACAGAATATGTCATTAGATTATCATAAGTTTCAGTGGAGGCTACATTTACTTGCATAAAATATTTAAATATCTTAAGATAGTAAAATATTTAACTGCCGATGCCACAGGAAAAGCTGCAAATATGAATTATGCAGTGAATGCACTACAGCAGACCAGGTTCTAAAGGTGATGGAGGATGATCTGAAAATGCATTTTAACCACCGACAACCAGCACGGTGCAAGCCAGGCTGCAGTTAAGCCAGCTGTCTGATCAAGAAATAATAGACAGATACTGACTAGATAGAGAGATGGTTCAGGGTGTGTGTGTGTGGGATGTTTGCACCGGGTCTATATTATAACATTGAATCTTACAAAGATCGAATGTTATAATATAGAACCCGTAATGTCGAACGCTGAAAACAGCAAAAGTGCAGGACATAAATTCTTTCCAAGGGAAAGAATTCAGTGGGTCGTTGCTGTGGCTTTGCTGTTTTCAGCATTCAATATGTTGGAGCGTTACAGTTCGGGTTCAGGTAAGTGTGCGATTGTGTGTAGGTTAGGGTTAGGGGGCGGGTTAGGTGAGTTAAGGTTAGGGAGCGGGTCAGGTAAATGTGCGGTTGTGTGGACGCTAGTGTTAGGGCGTGGGTCAGGTAAGTGTGCGATTGTGTGTAGGTTAGGGTTAGGGGGCAGGTTAGGGTTAGGGCACGGGTCAGGTAAGTGTGTAGGTTAGGGTTAGGGGCAGGTTAGGTGAGTTAGGGTTAGGGTGCGGGTGAGGTGAGTGTGTGATAGTGACGGACCTTAGGGTTAGGGTCGGGTTAAGGTAAGTGGATAGCTAGTAGTGTATGTAAAGTTTAGTTTAGGTTTAGGTGTAGGATTTTAAGTGTATGTGTGTGGATTGCTGTTTTTTGTGTGTGTTTGTGTTGTGTGCATGTTTCTCGGAATAGCGATTTTTTCCCCTGGGAAAAAATCGCTATTCTAACTGTTCAATGTTTGTGGATTTCAGTGTTTAGGGTTCGATATTATAACATTCGATCTTTGTAGATTTCGATGTTATAATATAGACTCGTTTGCACCCTACATGTCCTTACACAGCCTGTGGGATATCCCCGTACCAGTAGAAACAAAGGTGAGTTTGATTCTTGTTATCCTGGCCTCTAGCACATTCCAGTGGCACATGACTGATACCACTGATGTGTCTCAGAAAGCTGCTAGTCATATCATAAGACAGTTCCTGGCAGTAATGTGTAGCAAGACTGATAAGTTAATTTGCTTCCCCTTGACACCACATGAGCAGCAGCCTGTCATGGAAAGGTTCTATACTGTAGCCAATTTTCACACAGCAAAAGCCTGCCATTCTGCAATTATATCAAAACATGGTGGCCTACCATCCCTGGATATGGGTGATGTACCCCTAGAACCCCAGGCATCTGAAGAGGAACAATCTCAGCTTCACAAGATGAGAAGGAGGAGAAAAGGGACAGAACATCAAAGTGGGTGTGATGAAGGCTATGGTAGTAAATATTGCAATAATATTGCAACAGCTGGCTGAGATCATTGAGTCATGACATGTCACATGTACATAGCAAGAGCAAGAGCAACATGTGACATGCACCTAATGGTGAAGTGATAATATACTAACACAACACGTAATAGGCAGAGTGATTTCTCTGTGACATGTATATGGGGAACATCAAACATATTATACAGTTATCTAAAGTTCATCTTGCATCAGCATTTACATAAGATGCAGTAGCAAATAGAAAAAATATATGAGGATGCCCATAGGGAAGGGCAAAATTGTTAGAGGAGAAGAAGGAATATAGTAAATGTGCAGCAACTACTACAGATGTACTTTTATGCATATTTTCACCAATGTTATCAATGCTAATGTTACACATCATAATAACAAGATAAACTCACTGCGGATGTGAACTGTAGTCTGTGTGTGTGACGTACTGTGGGAAGGAGGGGTGGCTGTGTTGGTATGGGTAGGCCATAAGTAGCAGACCAAAAGAAAACAATAAGGATGTGGAATTAAAGTGTGGTATAGATACATAACTAAAATAATATATCACTAGCATGGTGGGGCTGAGTTGTTGCCATACTGCAGGTTGTACACTGTGGCAAGGAAACATCTAAAATGTGTCGACATCATGCAAAGCATATACCATGCAGGTTACAGCAGTTAACCTTACTGTCAATGAGGCATATTGCATACTAGCCAGGAATCCATGTCATTTAAAGTAAGCGTTTAACCGACTGTCACTGAGATACCTGAATAACATGGATGGTACACTTGCATGTAAATTGCAGTGTTGAAACCCAGTGTGAAGTCAACTTGCTTTGTAAAACACAAAAGCTGGGATAAGCATGGTTGCAAAAATGATGGGGAGTCTCTGGAGCCCATATAGAAGATCTATACATGAAGTGTCATATGTACATGGAACTGATAGTTGCACTAGCATGTGCTGTTAGACTGTGGCCTGTATGTGTTATGTTGCTTTGAAGTTGACTCATTGGCAATACCTATAGATAAACATACCATGGCAAACACAGTTATGCTGTTCCATGTAAACTTGTGAAACCACTTGTGGCAAACAAGAGGATCGTGTTCATGAATAATGCTGTACATGAAAGAAATTACAGCATGATTACATGTGATGTGTAGAAAAATGCAATTGTAACATAGTGTTACACATGTTGGGCAGAAATTTATGTATACCCTACAATGTTACATTATTGGTACATTACCATGACAGATTATCATGAGAAGTCAAACCTGTGAACAAAGCTATGTGGCATTACAAATACAGTGACATACTTTAAGTAAAGTAAAAAAAAAAAGTAGCATTCCTGTGGTATCAGAATTGTCAATGACCACTAACATGCAGAGTACTTCATGTAAGCACAGCAGTCTTCATTGCCACAGGTAAAGGGTGACACAACAACACACAAACACTTGGATACCTGCCATTATAATCTTACGGTAGATAAGTACACCCATATTGATGGCTCATATTGCAGTCTTGTCTGCCCCTTCCACATGAGGAAGTCTTAACCCCACAGTAATCTATCATAAATCTGGTTGCGCACCCTACATAGGGTGGGACAAAGTAGGGGATCTATGCAGTGGCATGTGGTGTGCTAAGGGACATGTCAGTTTGCATCTGAGCATGGTGACCCACAACAGCTTTACATGTATATTGCAGCACAGGATTTGTGTATGGTTAATTGCCAAGAGCAAGGTGTACAAGAAGAAGTCTTCCTCTACTACATGGTGGCACACTATTAGTATGGATCGTGGCATGTATGACCTGGGTACTATTATGGCACTTTTCAAGCACAGCCAAAACAAGCAGTTCTATACAGCATGCAATTGATTAACTATTGTCCCAATATTTAGATAGTGCTGTAATGGTCTCACCATGCTCCTTACTCTTATGCAATACACAGATGTGGTGCACCACATGGCCAGTTGCATGAGTAAGTCTACACAGCTTTGTGCCATAATGGTGTTGTGACTGATCATGTTCCTGTAACAGCAAGTGTACACCCTCTGACACATGTTCACACAACACTGCCACCTGGCCATGTACTGTCCAATGGATGCAGTCTGCTGAGGAGCTATCTCACCACCAAGATTCAGTCACATGGGGACAGTTGCTCAAGTTCTTCTTGACCAGTATCTGGTTTAAAGGATTGTAGCCATTGGGGATGGACAAAATAAACTCAAGTGCAATGTTCTACGTGTGTCTGGCTGTGCTGTCTCTCTGTACCATATCATGCCCTGTATCAGGATTAGTGGTTGAGTCCTGGAAGGAAGCACAGAGACAAAAACACAGCACACATTACAAACATGCACATAAGAGGAAGTATAATATAATATTCTGAAAGCAAGATACAACAGTGTACTACAGGAATGTGATTCTATACGTACCTGGCTGTAATGTCTGTATCCTGGCAACAAGAGAAGGACTTGTAGTATAGGTCATGTGAGCATGAAATGTAGGTATACTTATATGACAAACGTGGAAGCACTTACTTGACATGCCGTCATCTGTGGAGACATGACAAGTTCTACTGGAGTGTGTAGCTGTGGAAGATGTGTCATATGTTAATCTGGGTTACATGTGAATTGAACTTTCTAAACTTAGTAAGCTTAATAACTGCTAGGTATACCTCTCTATTCTACAGCAACGTAATGTGGTATGTGCCTGGTTGTTGGCCTTGAAGTGTGAGAAAGGACTGTAAGATAGGACATTTGGGCATGAAGGCAGCACAGAAAATATAGGTATACTTATATGACAGATAGGGGAACACTTACAATATAACACTTATCTGTTATATTGTCATCTATGAAGACAAGACAAGGGTGACATAGTGGCACAGTGGCTAGAGTTGTTGCCTCACAGAAAGAGGTTCTTCAGTTTGATTCTCGGCTGGGATGCATTCTGTGTGTAGTCTGCATATCTGTATGTAATACACATATCTCTTAGAAAGAGTAGCAGTTATTAAAGTGTGATGATTAGAATGAACAATTAATTCTGTGTAAGGAGAAGCTTATAGGTTATGATCTCATCTGGATCAGCAAGTAGAGCTTCAACCTTGAGGCATTTAACATCAGCACAGTTTGTTCAAAACCCCGATGGTGTGTTTCTACTTTTTATATACAGTGGATATAAAAAGTGTAAACAACCCTGTTAAAATGCCAAGTTTTTGTGATATAAAAAAATAAGACCACAATAAAATTTTGAAACTATTCCCACCTTTAATGTGACCTATAACCTGTCCAATTCAATTGAAAAACAAACAAATCTGTTAGGGGAAAAATATGGAAAATAAAATAAGTGTGCACACCCTTAAACTAATACTTTGTTGAAGCACCTTTTGATTTAATTTAAGCATTCAGTTTTCTTGGGTGCACACCTGCCATCAATGAAAGAGATTCTGATTAACCCCAAATAACATTCAGCTGTCCTAGTAGGATTTTCCTGAAATTTACTCAGTTGCCTGTTACAGCAAACACCATGGTTCCCAGAGGGCTTACAAAGCATCAAAGAGATCTCGTTGTTGAAAGGTATCAGTCAGGAGAAGGGTACACAAACATATCCACAACATTGGATAAACCATGGAACACAGTGAAGACAGTCATCGAAAAGTGGAGAAAATATGGAACAACAGTGATGTTGTAAAGAACTGGACTTCCCTCCAAAACTGATGAAAAGACAAGACAAAAACTGGTCAGGGAGGCTGCCAGGAGAACTACAGCAACACCGAAGGAGTTGCAGGAATGCCTGGCAAGTACTAGTTGTGTACTACATGTGACAACAATTTCCTGTATTCTCCATATGTCTGGGCTATGGGGTAGGACTGGAAGATGGAAGCCTTTTCTCACACAGAAAAACATTCACGCTTGGCTAAAATGTGCAAAACAATACATCGTCTTCTAAAAGCATGTGGGAAAATGTGTCATGGTCTACTGAGACCAAGGCTGAACTTTTTGGACACAATTCCAAAAGGTATGTTTTGTGCAAAAACAACACTTTGCATCACCAAAAGAACACCATCCCCACGGTGAAGCATGGTGGTGGCAGTGTCATGCTTTGAGGTTGCTTTTCATAAGCTGGAACTGGAGCTTTAGTCAAGGTGGAGGGCATTATGAACAGTCCCAAATATCAGTCACTTTTGGCCCAAAACCTTCAGGTGTCTGCTAGAAAGCTGAAGATGAAGAGGAATATCACCTTTCAACATGACAATTACCCGCAGCCTACATCCAAATCAACAAAAGTAATGGCTTCACCAGAAGACAATTGAAGTTTTGGAATGGCCCAGCCAGAGCTCAGACCTAAATCCAATAAAAAAATCTGTGGGGCGACTTGAAGAGGGTTGTGCACAAGAGATGCCTTCGCAGTTTGACAGATTTGGAGGGCTTTTGCAAGGAAGAGTGGCAAATATTGCTAAATCAAGATGTGCCATGCTGATAGACTCCTACCCAAGAAGACTGAATGCTGTAATTAAATCAGAAGGTGCTTCAACAAAGAATTAGTGTAAGGGTGTGCGCACTTATGCAACCAGCTTATTGTACATATTTTATTTGTTATATTTTACCCCTAACAGATTTGTTTGTTTTTCAATTGAATTGTACAGGTTATAGGTCACATTAAAGGTGGGAAATGTTTTGAAATGATTTATTGTAGTCTCATTTTATATATATCACAAAAACCTGGCATTTTAATAGGGGTGTGTACACTTGGAAGTTGACAAAAGTTCAATGATTTACTCAGGGTTCTAGCACCTTAGGAAGAAGAGCAAATAGGTGGAGATGAAGAATGGCAGCATCTCAAAACAGCATGAGTGAGGACTATAGAACAGATATGTGGCTTTATTAGATATGAAAGCAAGGTACCCAAGAAAAGTTCTTGGTGGAATGTGATATCCAGGAAGTCATCAAAAGAAGGAAAAAGTGGAACATAAAAAAGCAGACCAGGATAAAATGGAATACAGGATGGCTAACAAAGAGGCTAAGAGGAGAGTTGCAATAGCAAAGAAAAAGGCATCAGAAGCACTCTACCAGCTTCTGGAAAGTGATTCAGTAGAAGGCACAAAGAAACTCTATCAGGTTGCAAGACAAAGATAGATAAAGAAGATAGTCAAACACCCTTCATAAGGAATGCCAGCAATAACCTGTTCACCAGTCCACAGGAAATCAAAGAATGATGGCAGGAGTACTTCCAGCAACTTCTGAAGGAAGAAAATGCCACAGAAACTGTGCTGCTCCGGACACAGCCTATGATGAAAGAAGAAGAGAAACCCTTCCTAGAAGTAACAACAGTACTGAGGAAAATGAATTCAGAGAAAGCATCAAGATCAGATGAGGTCACAACAGATATGATTAAGATGTTGAGTGAGCTAGGGGAGAAATGGCTCTTGAGGGTACTCAGCAATATGAAGGGAAAGGCCTATTCCAGATGACTGGAGAAAAAGCATACTAGTGCCAGCGTACACAAAGAAGGGAAGGGGGCATCCACAGCTGTGGGCAGTATAGAGATAGCAAACTCTTGTCACACTGCATGAATGTTCTGGAGAGGATGATTGCTAAAGGAATACACAGAGTAGTAGAAAGTAAGATGGGAGATGAGGAGTTCAGATTTAGATCAAGATGTAGCACAACCAACACGATTTTTTGCAGTGAGACAGATAGTTGAGAAGAAGCTAGAAATGAAGAAAGAGGCAAACTGGACATTCTTAGACTTGCAGAAAGTGGCTGTATATTAGTTCACCAAAACGTTATTCCATTGAACACCTATTCATCGACCCCTAATCAGCAAAAATTGCATCAGCAATTTGCTGAATTTACAAAGAGTAACAAAATAGTTGCCCAAAGCACAATGGACCAACTTGTAGTTGACTCAAACCCACCCAAGTGGGAGACTTTGTCCACAACATCTCCTCCTAACTATATATACCAACTCTGACATTGCACTACAGTGGAGAAAAGGGCAAAGCTCTGTAGTTTTCCATTGTACTTCATGCAATAATTTTGTTGCCTTTAGTAAATTTAGCGAATTACTGACGAGATTTTACCTGATTACGGGTCAATGAATAGGTGTTCACCAGAATAACATTTCGGCGACCTAATATAGGCGCAAGAAAGCATATGACACGGTCCCAAGAAAGCTAATTTGGGCAGTCTTGAGGTGGTTCAAAGTCTCAGAAACACTGGTAGAATTAGTACAGGCTATGTTCAAGGATACAATGGCTCAAATACAAAAAGTTTTCAGAATCTCAGAGGGGTTCTCTGTGAGAATGGGTGTACATCAGGGTTCAGCTCCAAGCCCACTTCTGTTCATACTGGTGATGGACTACATTAGCAAACAGGCTGAAAAGAACAAATCAACAAAGTTGATGTATTTGGATGATGTGACAATATAGACGGACTCTGACGAAGAACCTGAGCAATGGATAGGAGAGTGGAATTCAAAACTGAAGGCATATAGGATGAAACTGAGTTCAGATAATCTAGTTGTAATGGCAGCAAGTGGAGAAATCAGAGGAAACTGAGAATTGAGAGATAGAAGGAAAATAGTAGAACAGGTTAACAGCTTCAAATATCTGGGAGGGTTATATGAGAAGAAGGGAAGTTTGAATGAGGAGGTCAATGCTAAAATCAGAGGGGCTGCAGCCAACTGGCACAGAATGTCAGGGGTATTATATAACAGAAGAATGCCAAAGAAATTGAAAAATAAGGTGTACAAAACAATGGTGTGACCAGTACTAGTTTATGGTATAGAAATCTGGGCAGTAAAGGCAGACCAGTTGTGGAAGCAAGAGGTGAAGGAGATGAAGTGCCAGAAACAGGTGGTAGGATGTACTCTATGGGACAGATAAAGAAATGAGGACATCAGTGCAGAAGCCAAAGTAGTTCCAATTGCAGAGAAAGTAAAATAACTGATTGCAGTGGTTCAGGCACATGTGCAGAAAAGCAGAATACAATTTGTTGAAGAAGATTTGGTAGATACAGGAGGAAGGCAACAGAAGACGAGGGCATCCAGCAAACAAATGAATGGATTGTGTGAGGCAAGACCTGTGACAGTCAGGCATGAACTTTAAAAAGGTTGGAGAGGTGGCAACAGTTAACATGACATCCCAACCCCATGTTTAAAATGGGAAAAGGGGGTTGATGATGATGATGATGATGATGATGCTGCTGCTGGTGATGATGATGATGATTTGTATCAAATCTTCTAATTTTACTTTAAAGTTTTATAATTGAATACATTCCCAGAATATATGCTGCCAATCCGCTTTTGGATTCTGTGTACACCTCCAGCAGGTTTGACTTCCTCTGGCTACAATTTATGAAGTTTATCTGGATAAAAAAAAATATATAAAAATATTTAGGCAAGTATTTCCAGGTGAAAATTTAAAATTTTCTAGATTTTGAAAAATGTTTGGGTATCTTGCAAATTTCAGAACATTACTCATGGGTTATGGGGAACTGCAATGTTTTTGGCTGTCCTCTATTTGTTTTTCTATTACTTTTTTGTTGTCATCTTTCATTGTTTTATATATCCTAATTAGTAATTTTATTACTTGCATCTGCATGCCAGACTTCATTTAATATCTTAATCAGTTATGTTTTCTTTTTAACTTTTTTTTCATGTTTCTTATAAATGCTATCTTATAAATGCCATATATTCCTTTACGTCTCAATAGATCTCTAGGACTTATCTCATATATTTCTACTAGCTCATTTCATTGCATCATCATTGCATCTCTTTTAAGTTGCTCCCATTATAACATGGTATACATCTTATCTTTGTATTTGTGTAATACCCTTGTATATGTAGCACAGCCAACTTTCATTGCTCCACCGACAGGATGATTTTGTCCCAACTTATTCGTGCTCATTTGTCCACCCATATAAACTTGCTAATTTCATTCTGCATTGTACTCCAGAACTGGTCACTGAGTTAGCAATAAATGCTTGACCAACACGCAATATTAAGGGGGCTATATGGCTTGAACTTTTTGATCTAAGTCCAAGATCATGGTTTTGCATATCTTTATATGCATTAATGTCTTAATTTTAATTTATTCCCCAGTTTCTTGAGGTGAATCCCTTGGATGTACTGCTATCTGTATCCCTAAATATTTAATCTTCTAGTGACCCCAAAGATGAGGGCATTGCTGTTCCAAATGACAGGAGGGTGAATAGTTTACTGTCATACCTTCTGTTTTACATTTAGATATCTTATAGCCTGAAATAGCTGCAGAATGCCTCAAAATCTTAAATAAATTAGAAATAACTTGTCTGGGTCAGCTAAGTAAATTAATGCATCATCAGTGAGCATTGTTCATAGTTTCATAGGTTCATGGGAGATTACTTGGCTAATGGCTTAAGAGGCCTTACAAGCCTACTCAATATAACCTGATTTTATCGACTATATGGTCCCTAGGGGCAAGAGGATGACATTAATTTATGCCTATGCCTTGAGTATCTTACAGATTTTTACTGTGCATACTGTGCATAGGCACTACCCTGAGTGTGAATTTGCAGTTACCCATACATTGATCCAAACTGCATTTGAAGAGGACCAGAGATGTTTTTTTTTTTTACTATCATTCTAAATAAAACCCTTCATATTCTCATAACTTACTGTTTTTTACAACGGCTGCAGGTGGAAAGCAAAACGGAAGGAGAAGAGCAGGCACCCTGACACGTTCCTCGCTTTTTGATGTATCATGCTAGTTTGTATTATATTGTCAAATGCTTGCATGGCTAAACTGCATTGATTTAGGTTTATTAGTTTTTCTAGGTGCTTAGCCAATTGTTTAACAAGTATAGCTTTGAAAACTTTATAGTCTTGGTTTAAAACTGAGATTGGTGTATATGATTCTGGGTTGCATGGATCCTTACCTGATTTTAGAATGACCGATATAACTTTTTTTTTCTTTTTTTCTTTTTTTTTTTTTTTACAACATGATGGGCTGCTCTTGATTAAGAGCTCCATTAAAAAGTTCAAGCCAAATTGGAACTGCCTTGTTCTTATGATCTTTCCAGAACTGTAGTGCCAACCACCCATTCCAGGAGACTTACCCACAGCCAGAATGATCTCTTCTGCCCTTATTGTGTCACCGACTAACTTCTTTCCTCTGGGGAATATTTAAGTTTTGTTGAAAAGCTACTGCTCTTCCTGGGCATATGTCATCACTTAATTGGCCTAAATGGAGAGCTCAGTAATATTTTATGAAGTTGCTTATTATTGTTTCAGTTTTTTGCATGGACTTTCTGTTTTATTGTTTTTCAGTTTAAAAATATACCGCTCTACTTTCTGTTGTCTTAATTTTTGCACCAAACACTTTTGCTCCTTTGGGGAGTTCTCTAAATATGCTTGTTGTAGGATTACCTGTTTCCTCTTCATGACATCCAGGAGGTGGTCCACTAAATTTCATTTAAGTTCCCCTAACTCTTGTTTTTTAGATTCATAATGGTGACAACTGTCTTTTTAACCTACAAATTCTCTGCTATGCATTGACATACTATCTCACCCTCTCTCTCTCTTTTATTTTGCTGCTAAGCATTTCTTTTTATCATAACCCATGTGTTATCTAGAGTACTGTTATCCCATATGACAGCACCTATGACAATATAATTATTAGTGTAAGGTTTGAAACATAGGTTGTATTAGTTAATGAATCAGAAAACACAAATTCCTTCTGATGATTGTATTTAGAGGGAATCTAAGTTGAAGGTGTAGTGGAGAGTGACCTGAGTGTAACCTGGGATAAGTGAATATATTTTATACTATGTATTCGTGCTCCCTATAAATTTATATTCCATCTAGCCTACAGAAGCAACAAGATTTGCCAGAGTAATATATAAATCTCTTTGGGAAAGATTCAATTTTTACAGAATCTACCCACCCATGCAGATTAATGAAAGTGCCTAACAATTTCCCTTCTGATGTAATCAAGTGTCATATGGGCCCCTGATTTACATCTTCCTTACTTGTAACTAAGTTCTAGTCACTGGCTACTAGTAATAAGCACTGATGAAAAATATCATGTCATTTAAAATACCTTTTAATTCACTTTTTGCAGTTTTTGGTGGAATTTAAAAATTTGCAGAATTAAATACATTACCTTACTAATATTCTATCATTAAAACACACCTCTCCCACTCATCTTTAATTTGTTCCTCTGCTGAGACAGGGGCTCTCCTAACTGTTAAAATTGTTACCCCTCTCTTCCTTCCTGACTGACTGCCTGCATTAATTCCTTGTATTCTTTATTTGTTAACTGTCTCTTGCAACATTATTATGGGTGGATTCATTCTGTACATCACCATGCAATCCCTTTTCTGTTTTTCTGTAAGGCCATTAACACTTAATAACATTATTTCCTTAGCCATTTATCAATTGTACTTGTGTACAGTTTGGTTTTTATATTACCTAACCATCTGTCCATATTTGACTCACATGGTCTTATGCAAAATTATCTTGTGACCCCCCTAGCCTTGCAAAATGTGTTATAATCAGTATGGAGCTGAGTGTTAACCATATTGTAATGAAATAAAAACAGAGAACTCTTAACTTATTCAATAAATGAAAAATTCCATAAACTATATACAAGCAAATAAATGATTTGTCCATGCCTTTCTCATTAAAGACTTTGTGAGCTGTTGCTCTACTAAGGCATGAAGTTCTTAGAAGCAATTATTCACTTTCTAGCTCTCTTTCAGAAATTCTGCAGCTATTTTAAAGGATTTAATATGCTTTGAATACATTCTGGCTCAGTCAGATCGATAAACTATTCATTCCCCTTAGTGAAACCTCCTACATTTGCTAATCAATAATTCATAGTTGGAAAACAGAAGCAACAAAATCGCCTATGTAGTATGCCTCCATGAGATTCCTAAGTGTGAAGGCCAGCTGTTATCATTTAACTACTGATGCTATAAATCCAGACACTGATCCTCACTGTTAAGATACATTTATCACTTTGTGGTTAACTTTTGTTAGCACATCATTGTTCTGATTTCAATGACTTTTGTAGGCCAGACAAACCCTCATTTTTGCAAATGTCCTGTCTTCTTTGGTAAAACCTGCCCTGATATTTATCTAAATATGGACAGGCCTCATGGTGATGTTTATCAAAGACTAAATAATAGATTTCCAAGTGTGTTTTTGAATTTAACCAGTGAAACCTGACCAACTCTTCGTACTAAAGTAAAGAGAATGCCAACATATACTAAGAATACTTATTCAGTATTTAAAACAGCAACAATAACCAAACATTTCTAAAATAGTCCATACTATTTAAGTCCCTTGTTAAATTTCTCTGTTAACTGTCTGAGTCACGTGGTTGTTGGAATGCTGTCCACAATCAAGAGAATCTCTTGCATGTTTTATTGACCTAGCCATTTCATTCTGTTTGTCTTCCATTGTTTTGTAGAAATCAGGGAATGGTTTTACCATCTCTTTCTTGACTGCCGAGTTCACACCTCTTTTCCTTGATGATGTGTTGCTTCACTTGTAGATTGCTGATGTTCAAGTTCCTAATTCCTCCAGTACTGAATGGGTCAAGGTAAGTTTTTGTTCCATGAGGGAAAACGTTTTTAAAGTAGCTGGATACAGCAGTCGAAAAAACCTTCTTTCTACATATCTGCAGATATTTTGAAAGTTTAAATTTCCTCAAGTGCCTCAAGAGGAAGAATCATGGTTTACATATAACCTCATCATTAGAACCTAATGCTGTTCCTGCAAAACCCTGTCAGCCCTGTATAGAAGTGTTTTTATCCTCAGGCGCACCTGTTCCTATGCTTATTTGGTGAACTATAAACTCATGACAGATCTGACCTTGAAACTCTTCAGACACATTGGAGAAGTGCAGATTTTCTCTTCTGCTTCTGTCTCACACTCTCATAACTTTTCCTACATCTCATCTTGCACTGACTCCAAGGCTATCAGTTGAGATGTGCTTTCCTCTTCAGCCTTTTTGAGAGAAATGTATATCATCTGAATGGGTGGCCAAGACAGCATCCAAGTTTTCTAGTCTTTTATCACTGGTTTTGATATAGTCCCCTTGGACCTTCACACTCTCTGCTAATTATATATATCAACACTGAGATCACACTACAGAAAACCCCAATACCCACTGCACTGTTATCTTGGACAATCAGTTACTGCCACGATTTGATGTTATGAACATTTGATGATTATGGCTCCATGTTTAGTGTGTTGACAATGTGGGCAATGGAAAATTTAAAATGGATATATATATATATATATATATATATATATATATATATATATATATATATATATATATCCATTTTAAATTGTATGTGTGTGTGTGTGTGTGTGTGTGTGTGTGTGTGTGTGTGTGTGTGTGTGTGTGTGTGTGTGTGTGTGCATACATATATAAAACAAGCAACTACATTGGATTTTCTATGTGCATGACAACAAAATGGTATATGAAACATAACCATATATGTGTATATATTATGTATATATTTACACACACGCATATATGTGTGTGTGTGTGTGTGTGTGTGTGTGTGTGTGTGTGTGTGTGTGTGTGTGTGTGTGAGATGTGCATATAGGTATGTCATTATTAATGTAGTCATGTTCATGTCATGATATATGTATGACAATTTTTCATGAATATATAACAGCAGAAATCATTGCAATATTGTATGACAATTGCTCAATGGATAAGAAGTTAACAGCTTTTTTATAAGGTAGCACTTCACTTTAATGTAGAATATTAATGTATATTAGTGTTTAAATCTAGGACGTACTCGGAGTATTACAGCAACATGTGTGAGAAGCAATTGTGTAGCCTTGCATTATTCTGCAGTTAATAGTAACAGTGTTACTCAAGATGGCCATGGCACTCAGGGCGAATACCATATGAAATCCAATATACTAATAAGCAGACTGTTTAACTGCAAGTAACAGCTGAACTTCAAGTAATATGTTTAACCAAAGTGTGAATATCTGTGAGTGATGTGCTTATTAACATAGCGTTTTTTTCTTAAACTTTGGAGATACTGAGAGAATTCTCATTTTCACAGATCATATCAGCAGTATACATATTCATACACAATGTGACCTGAACATAGTAGTGATGGTACACTTTGTTACAGGAAAGTTAGACAGTTGATAGCATTGACATTTCCCAACTTTATAGTGAATGATCTTGTGAGTGTTGTGAAGCCAGAAAGTGCAACTTGTATCAATACTTTCTAACTTCTCTCTTTAATCATTTTCCAGTACAAACTTATGATGCTAAATTGAGGGCATGCATTGACCATCAGTACTTTTGAGAGGTATGACTGTATGAATCTTTGATGCCTGAGGACTACTAGTTAACAGTGGACACATATAAATCAAATAAGTCTCTGCTGTCACGTGTTAAGGTAAGTTCTGTTCAGATCTCTCACCTTTTACTAGCTTAATGGACCAAGTAATGAACTACAAGGATATGCCACATAGTCATGTTATTAAACAATGCACTCCAGGTTTAGGACTTACCTTGTAAATGCAGCAGTTAACACAGTTTTAGTTCAGGGCTGACTCTGCCTGATGTAAGCAGTACACAGCCAATGCATGGAGAGGTAAAGGTTGTGTGTGTTGCCCGGCATCAATGCTAGTATATGTATGTGAGTAGGAGGAAGATTTTAGGCCCTTAGGTGGTAATTGAGTGTACTATGCATTGTCTCTTAGCCAGTGCAATTGCATACTGAACACGTCTACATCTTCCTACACCCCCCCCCCCGTGGCTACTGGTTCCCCCTGTGACTCCTCATATGCCCTGTAGCTGTGGTGAATGTGGCACTGGTGGTGGTATGTGTGTTTCTTCCCCTTGCTGATCCTGCTGAAGCTGTTTTCTCAGGATTATGTTGTGTAGCATGGCACATACTGTGAATATTTCTGTACATGCCCATGTATTGTACTGCAGGGCTCGCCCAGATGTATCAAGGCACCGCAACCTTGACTTCAGCAGCCCAAACACACACTCTATGATATTTCTTGTTTGAGCATGTGCCTCATTATGGTGTTCTGCCATGGGTGTACATGCATTTCTGATGGGTATCATCAGCCATGGTTCCAGTGCATAGCCTGCATCCCCACTAAATGCCCCTGTGGGATATCCCCCCTAGCAAACATCTGGTACAGTTGGGAGGTGTGCCAGATATGCAAGTTGTGATAATTGCCAGTGTTGATAGCACATATCTTAAAGATTATTGCCTTGGCGTTACACACAACTTGGCAGTTGATAAAGTGGTGGCACGTTCTACTAATGTAGTACCTACCCTGTTCCCTGGGTGGTGCCTTCATTTTTACTTGTGTGCAATCTGTTGCACCCACTATTTCAGGGTAGTGTGCTACACAGTAAACTCCTGCATATTTCTGGCCCTATCCTCAGAACTACAAGGAAAGTATATGTGGCCACTAGTATGTTGAAGCATAGCATTCAGAAATTGGTGGAGGATCCTGGATGCTGATACCTGTGACACCCCAGTATGTCCCCTGTTGGTGTCTGAAAGGTACCTGTAGGTAAGATTCTAAGGGCTACATATACCTTTGTCTCCACTGAAATGGAT